>NC_067165.1:5019830-5262330 GCF_903995435.1 Acomys russatus
TCAATGGCCAAACTCTGCCAAGACAAGGTAAGCAAGTCCTCAATAGTTCCTACCTCACAAATATGTCTGTCAGATGTATTGGTCCAGAAGGCTGAAGAAGATGCTCTGACATTATAGAGAGTTTTGGGTGACTATTCAGGTAGCAAACTGTCTCTGTCATCTTCTCATTTGGAAAGCTACTAACCTGCACTCCCTGTCTACTCAGGTAATCAAGTTTATTCCTTCTCAAGTCTCTGATGGAGTTGAAGACCAGGGAGCTTAGTTTTACAATGAAGCTTAGTTGTTTAGGGGTTAAGATGTTTTTAGGTCTAGATAGATGTTTTAAGTTGATAATGACAAGATGTGATGGAGATTAATCTACATTCAGAATCTTAAGATGCACCAAGATAGAAAAGATGTCTTCTTCAAGGCTGACAAATACAAATAGCCAAAACCAATAAGAATGTAACATTTATGTAATTCCTGATTATGTCATGGCTCTTCTTGCTATAGGTAGTTTATTGCATATACATGTAATAATATAGATTTATATGAAAAAACGTTTAATTATATATATATATATATTTTTTTTTTCAAGACAGGGTTTCTCTGTGTTAGCCTTGGCTGTCCTGGACTCACTTTGTAGACCAGGCTGTCCTCGAACTCACACCGATCCGCCCGCCTCTGCCTCCCGAGTGCTAGGATTAAAGGCGTGCGCCACCACGCCCGGCTTTAATTAATTTTTAAAAATCTCAAAAACAGGTAGTTTTACAGAGAGGGGAGGCAGTTTTTATCAGGACAGTAATATAGAGGTGGGTTGCAGACAAAGAATTCAAGTGAAAATGGATCGAGCAAGAAAGCGAGAAGAAGCTGGGCGGTGGTGGCGCACGCCTTTAATCCCAGCACTCGGGAGGCAGAGGCAGGCGGATCGCTGTGAGTTCGAGGCCAGCCTAGTCTACAAAGCGAGTCTAGGACAGCCAAGGCTACACAGAGAAACCCTGTCTCGAAAAACCAAAAAAAAAAAAGTGAGAAGAAGACAGAAGATTAGAGCATATTCCTGAGGTAGTTTGACGCCAAGCAGAGCAATTCCAGACCAAGAGAGAAGCCAGATTGAGTAAGTCAGCTGGAAGAAGAGTTTGAGCCAGAACAGCTGAGTTGAACCTGCCAGCCCAGAGCTCAGAAAGAACAAGTAAAGGTGAGCTTATTAAGTAATAAGTCTCAGAGGCTGAAAGCATTCTAGGCCTAATTTAGAGTATACAGAGGCTAGAAGCTTCCAGGACTAGGCCTAGGTTAACAGAAGGAAGCAGGAAGCCTTTGAGACAACAATTGAGCCAGGAGAATAAAAGTTACTTTTACACAAATTATCTATGACCTTTCCCACCTCGGTGGGTGGTTATGAAAGTCAGGTTGGCTGACTCTGGGCTAACACACCCTGAACATCGGTGCTAATAAGGACAAAGGAAGGGGTCTTGGTGTCCTGGGGAGATGTCCTAAGGCAGAGACAAAGGAACAGAAATTCTGTGTGTGTGTGTGTGTGTGTATGTGTGTGTGTGTGTGTGTGTGTGTATGTGTGTGTGTGTTGAGACAAGGTTTCTCTGTGTAGCCCTGGCTGTCCTGGACTCGCTTTGTAGACCAGGCTGGCCTTGAACTCACAACTATCGGCCTGCCTCTGCCTTCCGAGTGCTGGGATTATAGGCGTGCACCACCACGCCCGGCCCAGAAACAGAAATTCTTAGCAAGACTTGTATCACTGTAACAAATACCTGAGTGCATTTAAAAGGAAACAGGGCTAATTCGGTCTCGGAGGTTCGCGTCTATGCTTGGTTGTTTCTGCTGTTTCTGGGATAGAGTGAGGCGGAAGATCATGTGAGGAGGACGTGGTGAAGGTCGTCCAGCAGTCCACATCATGACAGGGGCGAGGTGGGGGTGGGTGAGGGCCACGAGGTTGGGCAAAGGCCCATCCTTCAGAGTATGCCTCCAGAAACCCGTTTCCACAAGCCAGCCTTGCCTGTACCCTCTCTCTCCATCACGCTCAACAATGCCATCAAAATAGGAGTTTCTCCATGGGTGCATCCAGTCGTGAAATCGGGGCCTGTGTGACCCGACCACTTCCCCAGAGTCCATACGCTGGCAGCCAAGTCCACAGTGCACGAGCCCATCCAGACTCAGACCCTGACAAGACCACTCCAGATCTGGTCCCCTCTTCCACCTCTTCCCCGCATCACCTGACTCATGCTCTGCAGTCCTGCCACATTGGTTCCTCATTGCTGTCCACACCAGCTGCTTTCCTCATGAGTCTTTCCGTGTGCTGGTTCCTTCTTCCCAAATGCCCTTCCCCCTCTCCCGTATCCAGAGACTCTTCCTTCCTTCTCCAAGCACTACTCAGGGTACCCTTTTTCGGTAAACACTTATTTCATTTCCTTTCCCAGGCAAAGTTAAGGGGCCAACCTCCCAAATGGGGGCACCCTCAGTTTGCTAAGCATATATTACACACCCCGGGCAGGTACACGATCGAGATGCAGCAGACAGCCTCACCTCATGACCCATCTAAGTCTGGCATGATAAGCCTCCGTGATTTTGGTAGCAAGGTCCCCAGAAAGAGGGGCCCTGTGTCCTTGGGTGATGGCACGGGATAGAGTCACCACCCTCTTCAACCTTGAGGGTGCTGTAGTGTGCGCGATGAGTAAGTGTGGTGGGGGTTACAAGTTAGCCCCCCTCATCTGCTAGAATCAACCTCCAGACCACGCAGGCCAGAGCGAGGAATCGGGGACTGTGAAGCCTACAAGCCTGGGCCAGAAGACAGAAGTCAAAGGAAAAGCTCTGGGCTTAAGGGTTGGGCCATTTCTCCATAGCAGCAGTGACCTCGCATTGGCCCGTTTCCACAGTGAGGCCCATTTCCTCATCAGAAGACAGTTCCTACCTCGTGTGTCTACTCAGCGCTTCACAAATTCCACACATCAAGTGTATCAGATAAAATGCCTCTTATAAAGGCCTGAAGCCCCTTGCTCCTCATTGCACCCCACCAGCAGAGGCCCTGCCGGCAGGCCTGTGATTCACCTACAGGGCCTGGCAACAGCAGGCTCTGCCTAAGCACTTTTGAAAAGGACTCATGTGATGCCAGGCATGGTGGCGCACACCTTTAATCCCAGCTCTTGGGAAGCAGAGGCAGGTGGATCGCTGGGAGTTCAAGGCCAGCCTGGTCTACAAAGTGAGTCTAGGACAGTCAAGGCTACACAAAGAAACCCTGTCTCTAAAAAAACAAAAAACAGAACAACAAACAAACAAACAAACAAAAAAGGACTCATGTGGTTCCCATGTCACCGATGGGGAAGTCCAGCCCCAGTCAAGCCAAATCACTTCATTAACCAGCCAGGCAGGCTCTGAGCTCAGGTGGCCTGGCTCCCAAGACAGTGACTCTGACTACAGGGCTACACTTGGTAGTAAGCAAAGCCAACAAGAGATGGAGACAGATGCCCGTCATATCAGGCCTCTGAAAAGAGCCTTGTGGGTCCCAGTAGGCCTGGCAGAGAGGCCAGGCTTAGAGTTAGGGTGAGCATGAAGTTGAGACCAGGCTCATGTGGGGGTCTCTTTCCTGAGTAACAAGCAAACTAAACAGTGTATAGGCCAGCCATTCTTGGGATCTTCAAGAAGACGGCTGTCATGTGGCTCCTGTCCTGGAGGCCATGAATGACCAAGTGGCTGGTGTTTCTTGCTACAGAGTTTCTGAACAAGATCCCCAAGAGCCTGAGTCACCTTGGGAGGCCACCTGGCCTGGTGTCCTTGTCAGTTCTGGCTGGAGGGCAGAGGAGCCAGCGCTTTCCTCCCCAGGAGCGGGCAGCCTAATGGCAAGGTGCTGACAGGTCCCAGGAGGAATGAGAAGGAGCCCTGTTTTGCTAAAGAGAGCTGAAGTCACGTTTCTGAATTCCTGACCCTCAGGGTCCAGCCATACATGGACTACACATTGGCCAAGAGACCCAAGGAAAGTCACTCACATGCCAAGCCCAAGGAGGGTACATTGTCAGGAGGCTCCCAGACTGTGGAGCCCTGAAGGTGGGTGTGCCTCATAGACACCTTTGCCTCCTGCACAGAAGCCATGGAGCAAGGAAGGACTGTGAGCATCTGAGGGGAGGAGGGCACACTGAGTTTGTGACGCTCAGACAGAAACAAAATTCAAGCACCATTTCTGCTTGCTCTTATTCCCTGTCTGAAGCTGAGAGGATGGCCGTCTACAGGGCTGCACTGTCTGTCTCTGGTGGTTTCTGGATGAGGCCCTTTACTTGGTCTTGGAATCCTAATCTGCCCCCTCTCAGGCAGAGAGAGGGAGGCGGCTTGGTTGTAAGACGTTGTAAGATGGTAGGGTAGGAAATAGCATAGCCCGTAGCACCAGCCTGATGACTTCTGATGACTGTCACCCTGCTATCTGCTCAGCAACAGGACAAGAATCCCATGTGCAAGCCAGGCACGGTGGCACACAGCCTATGATCCCAGCACTCAGGAAGGCAGAGGCAGGAGGATCTCTGTGATTTCGGGGCCAGCCTGGTCAACAAATTGAGTCAGGTCAGCCAGGGCTATACAGAGAAACCCTGTCTCAAAAAACCAACAGAAGAAGAAGAAGAAGAAGAAGAAGAAAGAAGAAGAAGAAGAAGAAGAAGAAGAAGGGGAAGGGGAAGGGGAAGGGGAAGGGGAAGAGGAAGAGGAAGAGGAAGAGGAAGAGGAAGAGGAGGAGGAACCTCATGTGCATGCTGACATCATGGGAATTAAAAATTCAGAAGGGTTGGGGTATAGCACAGTGGCAACGCATTTATTCATCCAGTACTCATCTCCGCATCCAAAACCAAAATAATAAAATGCTAAGCCACTAACAGAAAGATAAGTGAGCACCACCTTGTGGTGAGATCTGTCACCAGGGAAAATATGAGGGTTCCGTGGCCACCACGTTAGCCATATTTCAGGGCCAGGGTCAGACTGCCAGGCCACACTCAGGCACCCATCCTGCAGCCTGGGGCCCTCAGGGATGCCATCAGTGGCTCAGGGTAAGGGCATCACGGATGATCAGGCACATTAGGTCCAGTGGCCCACTTGGTGGCCCCTGCTACTGTCTGCCTCTCAGGGCCCAGAACATCATGTCAGTCAGGATGGTATGGAGTGGATGGCAGTCCTGGATTTTGCAAAAAAGAAAAACCAGTTCCACAATTTTGAGCCAAATTTGCAACAAGCTTGAATTAAATACTGGCCAGGAAGATGGGATTCTGGCCAGGTCAACCCCTCAGTTCCCAAGAAACATCCACAAATCACATTTTGCAGAAGCTTAAAAGGGCAAAACCCACAATTCACTGAATTTCCCACCAGGTTCAATCAGGGGCAAGCATACATACACCCTGGCATATTTCCTGCCTGTGTATCTCCTTCCAGCACGTGATCAAGGACATCTGATATAGTTGGTTCAAACAAACTTGTTTAGGGGAATGAAAACATGATGTTACTTCCCAAGAACTACAGCTCCCAGCATTCCATGGAGTAATCTTGTCCTTGGGCAAATGGGGCTTACAGATTAACTTCGGCTCTTACATTGAGAGCCCTTACTTGTTTCACACACAGAAGATGAAACTGGAGCTTGGGTATTTGGGCCTGGGTCTTCTCTGCCACCGCCAAAGAACCTTTGTCTGCCTGTGACCTCACTCAGGCTCATTGCTCAGGCCTGAGTAGCTATGACAGGATTCACTGTGACAGAGCATGCTGGGAGTGCCCCTCTTTGGGCATTTTCAGGAAAGGCAAAGTCCACTGGAGGGAAGACCAGCTAGCTTCTCTGTTCATATCCCTGGCAAAACATTTCTTGGTCTTGTCTCGGTGTCCCCAGTCTACAGAAACCCCATCCCAGAAAGGTCTGGGATTCTTGTAATATGTCTGCCTTTGGGCCCCACCTTCTTGGCCCAGGACACCTAAGATTGGACCTCTACCTTTCTGAAGTCTCAGTCAGGATGTCAGATGTCAGAATGTTTCCGCTGCTCTCTCCATTACCCAGGACACAACCAAGTCTCCGGACCTCAGACTGGTATTTTTTTCTTTCTTTCTTTCTTTTAGATTTTTTTATTTTTATAAACACATTTTTAATTGAAAAATAAAATAATTCATATTATATCTCATTTGCAATCCCATCCCATGCATCCTCCTATTCCTCCCTCCCTCCCGCTTTCACCCCATTCCTCTTCCCTATGGCTGTGACCAAGGGGGACCTCCTCCCCCTGAATATGACTAGGGTATCAAGTCTCTTCTTGGTAGTCTGCTATCCTTCCTCCGAGTGCCGTCGGGCCTCCCCGTCAAGGGGACATGGCCAAATATGGGGCACCAGAGTTCGTGTGAAAGTCAGTCTCCAGTCTCCACTCAACTGTGGAGAATGTTAGACTGGTGCTTTTTACCTATACACACACTAGCACCCCAACTCGACTGGTCTCTCTCTGATCCAGTACCTCAGCATTGCCACACGTTGGCTGGCAGCTTCCCTCCCCTGCAGCTGCTTACACAGCGACTCCAGGCTCAGCTCACCACTCCTCTGTGACATCTTTCTGCCCACTGACTCTACTCTCTCCACATGCCCAACCATATAACCCTGGCCCCTGGCCCATCTGACAACCAGCACCTTTCAAAGTGGGAGAGTCAGTCACCTTTGTCCACCTGGGTCCCACTGAAGTTTGCTCAGAGATGAGCAAGCAGGTGGTTGAGGGCACGACGGGAGGAAGCAAGGACAGGAGCCAGATGCCAATTCCAGGCCTGGGCAGCCAAAGAAGCTTGCGGGTGGGGGGACAGCATCCTAGGTGCCACCAGACCCAGGCTGCAGCAATTGCATGTCCCATTTTGTAAGGGGAGCCAGGAGTCTAGCTAGAATTCTCCGTACAGTTTCCGCCTCCTGGTGGATAAGGAGAGCAACCAATTGCCTCATGACCACTTGTTGCCTCTGCTGCCACCTGGTGGCCTCATGGTGATAGCTTTTACTTTTATCCAAGGATTTGGAGATTTGGGGTAAAACCAACCTGAATGGACTGAATCTTAGTAAAGCTACTTTTCCATTCTACCCAAAAACATATGGTCGTGGTAAGCAGCAAGATCCACTGAGCTACAGTCACACCAGAGGCTCCGCTCCTGCTGCGTTCAGTGGCCTATGACTACCTCCTGTGGGCGGGTGTATGATTTATAATATCTATTTGAAATACTGCTTAAGAACCCAGACCCAGGGCTGGAGAGATGGCTCAGTGGTTAAGAGCACCTCCTGCTCTTCCAGAGGTCCTGAGTTCGATTCCCAGCAACCACATGGTGGCTCACAACCATCTATAATGTAATCTGATGCCCTCTTCTGCAGATAAAGCACTCATATGCAATAAATAAATAAATAAACCTTTAAAAACAAAATGAAACAAAAGAACCCAGCCCTACTCTTCTTGCCCATACAGGGCAGCTGGCTCAGTTCAGCTCAAACTGTCCCTACTTTGTGCTCCAGCACTATGCTCTGACGACGGGATCCACAGTGAGTGAAACCGGAATGGTCCTTACCCTCAGGCCACATACAGGTTTCCAATCTGAGCCAAATCTTACTCAAATAATCCTGAAAATCTGAATGTAGCGGTGCACACCTGTAATTCCCACTCTTGGGAGGTGGAGACAGGAAAATTGGGAGTTCAAGGCTGGCCTAGCTAAAATCCCCAAAACAAATGTCCACAATCCTATAGTTATACCACTTAAATGGAGCTAAATACAAAGCAGTTGGCAGAAAAACGGATTCCAGTGGGTGGGAAAGAATCTGATCCATCGGAAATACTTTTAAAATGCCAGTGGCAGCTGAGCACGGTGGCACACATCTGAAATCCCAGCACTCAGGAGGCAGAGGCAGTCTGATATCTGTGAGTTCGAGGCCAGCCTGGTCTAGAAGGTGAGTCCAGGACAGCCGACAGTCCTGACTGTCCTGGACTCGCTTTGTAGACCAGGCTGGCCTCGAACTCACAGCGATCCGTCTGCCTCCCGAGTGCTGGGATTAAAGGTGTGTACAACCATGTCCAGCTGTTAGAGCACTTTTTAAGAAAAGATTGGTTTATTTATTATGTATACAGCATTCTGCCTGCACGCCAGAAGAGAGCAACAGATTTCGTTATAGATGGTTGTGAGCCACCATGTGGTTTCTGGGAATTGAACTCAGGACCTTTGGAAGAGCAGTCAGTGCTCTTAACCTCTGAGCCATCTCTCTAGCCCCTAGGGCACTTTTAAAATGCATTCCAACAGGCCTCAGTGCCTGACATTTTTGTTTGTTTGTTTTTGTTTTTGCTTTTGCTTTTTGAGACAGGGTTTCTGTGTGTAGCTTCGGCTGTCCTGGACTCGCTTTGTAGACCAGGCTGGCTTCGAACACACAGCAATCCACCTGCCTCTGCCTCCCGAGTGCTGGGATTAAAGGTGTGCACCACCACACCCCGCTAAACAGTAAGTTTTAAATAACTTTCATTACAGTATGTTGTTGCTAACACAAACCCACAGCTGCAATCTTGAAATAAATGAGATACTTAGTTCTGGAGCTATTTTGAGTGACGTGACCATGATTTAAGTCACTCCCAATTCCATGTTCCAACATGGAAGCAGTTTTGTGATGTTTTTATAGTTTTAAAGAATGGAGAAAGTAATGAATCAAGACAGGTTTAAAATACTTTGGTTCACCTGGGAGGCAGAGGCAGGAAGATCTCTGAGTTCAAGGCCAGCCTGACCACAGGCTAAGTTCCAGGACAGCCATGGCTACACAGAGAAACTTTGTCTTGAAAAAACAAATATACAACCATATAGTGGGGCAGGAAGTCCCCCTCAGTCATAGACCTAGGGCAGAGAAATAGGGTGAAAGCAGGAGGAAGGGAGGAACAGGAGGATTCAAGTGATGGGATAACAATTGAGTTGTAATCTGAATATACCAATTAAATTATTTTTAAAAATAGTTGAACTTAAAACTAAAAAAGGAGAGAGGAAAAAAAAAGAAAGAAAAACCAAACATACTGGCCGGGCATGGTGGCACATGCCTTTAATTCCAGCACTTGGGAAGCAGAAGCAGGAGAATTGCTGTGAGTTCGAGGCCAGCCTGGTCTTCAGAGTTAGTCTAGGACAACCAGGGCTACACACAGAGAAACCCTTTCTTGGGAAAAAGAAATGGAAAGGAAGAAGAGAAAGAAAAACCAAATATACATACATGCATACGCACACACATACATACATACAAATACTTACATGCATGATACACACATGTACATATATACACACACACATAAATGCATATACACATACATTTGTACATACATACATACATACATACGTAAAAATGGGTACATCAGAGAGTTAGTTACAGTGAGATAGGGGAAGATTTTCCTCAGGCCCAAGATGATATCTTATGACATCCTTAGCTTTTCGGTTGGCAGAAGCCAGTGGCCTGTTAATTGATCCCCCCAAATCTTGATCGATTAGTCACAGTATGTTATTTCCCACACAGAGGTGGGCAAGGAGTGGCTGTTTCAGAGGTCTAGAAATAGGGACTAGAGCCTGGCGTGGTGAGGCACGCCTTTAATCCCAGCCCTCGGGAGGCAGAGGCAGGCGGATCATTATGCGTTCCAGGCCAGCATGGTCTACAAAGCAAGTTCAGGACAGCCAAGATAACATAGAGAAACTCTGTCTCAAAAAACAAAAAAGAGCTAGAGACTAGAGTTAGAAATGGTTGTGATGTGCCTTTGGGTGGTGAGGCTCGAACCTGGTCCTCTGGAGCAGTCAGTGTTAACCACGGAGCCACCTCTCCGGCCCCTTATCTTTCATTTTTAAAAACTAAATGCACAGATATGAATGATTGTCCCCAATATATTACTTTGATGTGATGTAACACAAGATTGTTTGTAAACCTGAAGTCACTTTTTTTCCCCTTGTTGTTGGTTTTCTTTCTTTCTTCTCCTTTATTATTATTATTTTTTAAGACAGGGTCTCTCTACATAGCCCTGGCTGTCCTGGAACACACTATATAGGCCAGACTGGCCCAAACTCAGGGAGATCCACCTGCCTTTGCCTACCAAGTACTGAAATTAAAGCCGTGTACCACTACACCCAGCTCTTTGTAAGTCTTGATACAGGATTTTTAAATGACTTTTTTTGTTGTTTTGAGAGGCAACAGTGATCAAAATTTTTTCTTCAAATTCTTATTTTTATATACATACATACAGCACTTATCCAAAAGCACAGAAATAAGTCATCCTCTTAATCTTTGGAATGAAAAGTTTAGCATCTCAAAGGAGGGCAATTATCTGATGCAGGAACAATCATCTCCCAAAATTAATTATAGTCTCAGACAATAGAGATCATGTTGTTGAGCCAGGACTAAAACAGGATTAAGGAGACATCACGACTAGAAGTATGTAATTATATATAACTTGTCTTTTAAAAGTTTTTTATTTAAAATTTAAAGCTCATGTTAATTCCCCCAAAGAAAGATCTAGAACCCTCAAACTACCTCTACGTGTTGTACCAAAATGATCACATTGGTTACATATCTTCTTTTTGTCCTTTGCCAGTATTTTGTCCCTTTAGTCAGAATACTGGATGTGTGGCCAGGCTTACTTAGCCCCTTGGGACAGTGAATTGAGACTTTTTTTTTTTTCTTTAAAGATTTAGTTTTTACCATAATCCAAAAGGAAGCCCAGCCAAGTCCTTTGTGTCAGTACTTACAAGTCAACTTGCTACCTAGTAAACGACACATAAACCCATGTGGACAGTGGTGCACACCCACTCATGCGCACAGATCCTGAACAGCCAAGATTTTAAATGTTAGTCTGTTGGTATACTGTCACGACCCTGCAATGCTCACCATGAAAAGAGAACTTAGCACAAAGATCTTTAGCAAGTATGCACATCCACTATTTTACCTGCAGTCCAGCCTTAATAGAAACCCGATGTCTCCCAGCCTGAGGGACAAATCAAACCAGGGTTCATGTGAAAGAGGGAGGAAAGTGGGGGACAGAGACATGAGAGATACTGAGTCAAGTCTGGAAATTTCTGATCAAGACTCTCTTTAATGAGGACTAGTAAGAATATTGAGAGAGCAAAGTCAATAGGATCTATTCTAATCCCACTCTCCCTAGCCCCCAGGCAAGAATGCGATGGCCTGAGTAGCTCCCTGTAAGAACTTCCTAGTTCTCTGAGTAGCTCCCTGTAAGAACTTCCTTGATCCTCTGGGTGGTTCCCAATAGGATCTTCCCTACTTCTTTCAAAGGTAAATAGTCCAAGGATAGCCTAGAACACAAGACCTCCTCCAGCAAAGGTCAGCAACTCGAAGGTCACAGCATGCAGCCTAAGCATGGGATTTCTAACATGGCAGAATTCGGCATGGCTCCCCACATCAGCCCATTCCAAAATAAAATTATGAAGAGCCTGTCTTAGGTCGGTGAGTCGAACGCTTATCTTTACCCGTCATTGGCACATGAATCCCATCATTCATAGCCTGTCTTAGGTTGGATAAGAATCAGACTCACTCTTACCTGTCTCTGGCTTGCCTCCATAGCAGCACATGAAGAAGGGCAGTGTGTCTGAGAACTATGCCACGTGCTTGTGCTTGTACCGGCTGCGCTTGCTGATACATGAGCTGTGTCAGAAAGGACAGAGGCACAGGCTAATTTCGAGCCCTGCCATCCCCACCAAGGATAATCCATGCTGTAGATTACTGTTAATTCTAAGGAGATTACATTGAAGGTGAATCTCGCTGCATCCTACTCACAAGGAGTCTAGGGAAGGCTAGCATGACACTGTAACTTGCTCAGTCATCTCAAATCACTAGTTTCTTAGTTAAGGCATAAACAATATTAGTTAAGCAATGGCAAAAACAATATCAGATACAAGAATAATAACAGAGATTTTTACCACTCCACAGCACACTACAAGCCCCTTTTCAGTTCTGCATAGTCCTTCAGATAAAACTGACTCTAACAATTAGGATGGAAAAGTATTTATGAAGCTTAAAATCTGAGCTTCCAGAGGGGAAATATTTAAGGAGTCTCTGCAAAGCACAGTCTCCAAAGTTCAGTCAGGTCCATAAGGAGGATGCCTCATAGGTACTAGAACACTTGAGTTCTCCTTTCCTCCTCAAACACAGGGAAATCAGGCAGTGAGTGTTGTTGACATATGTTATCCCAAGGAGCAGGTTGAAGAAGAGAAAGATCAGGAGTAAGTGCCCAATGAAGCTTCACCTCCGACCTCAGGATCATCAGCAAACTCATCCATGTCAGCATTCACTGGACACACAAGCCTCTCAGGTAGTCAGCGCGCAGTGTCATGTTCCTGTGAGAAAACACAGAGCCTCAACCCCATATTAATATAGGGTCAGGTCCATTCCACTGTCCAGTTAAAGGATCCTTCCACTTCACTCTAGTGAAGGATGACTGAGTATTGCTGTGCCAGAATCGATCAGCTGCAGAATTTCCTTTGGCATCAAGCATTAAAATATTTAAAATAAAGAGAATATGACTCAAAGCATTTTTAGGTGATTGGGGGTAAAGTTCCCCCTTCTTTACTTTTTGTAAATAGGTTTTTATGGTGGAATGAGCTCTTTCCACCATGCCTTGTCCTTGAGGATTATATGGAATACCTGTAACATGCTTTATGGAAAAAGAGTCACAAATTTTTTGAAAAGCTTTGCTGACATACCCTGAGCCATTATCTGGCTTGATACCCTTAGGCACACCAATGTGATAACAGGCAGACAGACAGTGAGCAATTACATTTTTTGTGGCTTCTCTGGATTGGAGAGAAGCAATTAAATATCCAGAATATGTGTCTATAGACATGTGAACGTATTTTAACTTTCCAAATTCAGGTATGTGAGTAACATCCATTTGCCAAAGGTGGTTAGAGACCAGTCCTCTGGGATTAACCCCCAGATGTGGTACAGGAAGAAACTGAGGACATGTGGAGCATACCATCACAATGGCTCGAGCTTGCTCTTTAGTAATCCCGTATTGAAGTCTTAGACTTCGGCTATTAATATGATGTAAATCATGAGCTTTTTGAGCCTTTTCTACATTTGTAAGGCATACCAATTTTTGGTGGCTGCATCTGCTAATGCATTACCTGCAGCCAAAGGCCCAGGTAAATCAGTGTGAGCTCTTAAATGTCCTTTTTAAAAAAAAAAAAAAAAAAAGGATGTTTTCTTTTTAGAATAGCTGTCTGGATTTCAGAAAATAATCCACTAGCCCGTGATTGGGTTGGATCTGTCCTGCAGTTTCTAGGCGAGGAACTGCCTCTGCTACATCTCCACTATCTGAATATAAATTAAATGAACAAAAGGAATAATGTTGGAAAACAGTGGCTACTGCTTGCAGCTCAGCAATTTGAGCAGACTTAGCAGTAGTCGGAATAACATATGTCTGTCTTCTACTACGTAACTAGTTCTTCCATTAGAAGACCCGTCAGTAAAAACCAGCAAACCATCTCTCACAGGCTCAGATTGAGTTATCTTAGGAAAAATAACTGGATGTTTATTTAAAAAGTGGAGAAGCCTGTTGGAGGGGAAATGGTTATTATATACCCACAAAATTGTGCACAAGCCAACAGCCAGTCATCTGTGTTACCCGACAGCCAATTTTTGCTGTTCCTTAGAATATGGCTTAATAATAAAATCATGTTCTTTGCCAAAATACTTTTTTTGTAATCAACCTATATGAATCAACTTTGTTTTTTTTTTTTTAATTTTTTTAATTTTTATTTTTTATGGTTTTTTGAGACAGGGTTTCTCTGTGTAGCCTTGACTGTCCCCAGACTCACTTTGTAGACCAGGCTGGCCTTGAACTCACAGCGATCCGCCTGCCTCTGCCTCCCTAGTGCTGGGATTAAAGGCGTGTGCCACCACGCCCAGCTATGAATCAACTTTGCAACAGCCAAATAATATGGTACTATTACCTTATTGGGAGAAGATGGCAAATGTTCTCACATAATAGGTGTGTGCCACCACACCCTGTCACAGTGATCCACCTGCCTCTGCCTCCTGAGCACTGGGATTAAAAGCTGCGCCATCACGCCCTGTTCAATTATTTCATTTCAATTCTAGTAAAAAAAAAAAAAATCTTTAAACATCTCAAACAGAAATTAATCAGGGAAACAAGAAAATTCTAAGTTCTAGGCAGTTAACTATATTTCCTAGGCTGGTTTAGAAAACTATCAGCCTCCTAGTTCCACCTCTCTAACTGGCCACATGTTTGTAGCCATCTCTGCTCTGAGCCCGCAGGTAGCTAGGAGCAGTGTCTGTAAAATTATCTGCCCCAAGGACGTTCTAGCCCTGGCTTGTTTTAGCTAGTTTGATCTAAACTGGAAACTCCCAGCTGTAAATGTCTAGTTCCCAGGACAAAACTAGTTTATCTCTCTTTTTAGAGAATCTAAAAATGTTTAGAAATATCTCAAGTAAAAATTAAGCAGAGAAACAAAAAAATTATAAACACCTTGTACCTAAGGAGTTTGGAATTAACTCCATTCCCTAGACCAGTTTAGAAAACTGTTAGTCTCTTACAATAAAAATTAAGCAAAAATTATAAGTTTAAGGCAATAAACTCTATTCCTTAGACCATACTCCTCCGACCAACCACAAGTTCATAGACACCCTTGTTCCGTATCAGTTGAACCCGACAGGCAGCCAGGAGTAGCGCCTGTAAAATATTTTGGCCCATGGACGCTCCAGTCCTGGGCTTGCTCCCGCTGGGCAGCCACTGTGCCTGGGTCCAGGCCCCACAAACGGCGGCCCACTGCTGGCCGGCACCTCGGAGGCACTACTCTTACTGCCTATGGGCTATGCGTACCATGTTGGGCTGCACAGTTGTTTAGAAAATTGGCCAGCGAGTAAAGCTTGGCCCTCTCTCAAAATATAGAAAAATGAAACAATATTTAAACAATTAAACAAATTTACAGACATAGACATAAAATTTGAATGATGATCATAAAGCAAGCAAACACTCAGATAGGCAACACAAAAAGAAGCAATTTCAAAACCTTGACAATAAACAGCATATCTAGGGTCTAAACTATCTTTAACTAAAGCCAACAAACACACAAACAAAATATGTGTAGGGACCTTTATAGGTCTAAAAGCATAATATAATGTTCCTGTAATTTTTTTTTTTACCAACTCTATCTCACATTTTAAAATTAACTACTACTTCCTCAAGAAACCATGGACATACTTTATTGACAAACTCTAAAAACGTATCCAATTGTTTAGTATTTACCTTATTCTTCGCCTTTGAAGCTTATTTTCCAATGTCTCTTTGAATGACTCTTTGCTATTGCTCTGCCCCATGTTTGTGTTGCTCACCTTGTCATTCCTCTGTGAAGCGGGCAACTTTGGGGGAAACGGTCCGCTTGCCTTTTCACAGGGCCCCCTCCACTCAATGTCCATCACTTAATCCCTCATTGCCAGGCCCCTTGTTGGGCACCAAATGAGTGTCTCGGCCCATGGGACAAATCGAACCAGGGTTCACCTGAAAGAGGGAGTAGGGATTGAAAGTGGGGGACAGAGACGCGAAAGATATTGAGTCAAGTCTGGAAATTTCTGATCAAGACTCTCTTTAATGAAGACTAATAAGAATATAGAGAGAGCAAGGTCAATCCCACTCTCTCTAGCCCCCAGGCAAGAATACAATCACCTGAATAGCTCCCTGTAAGGACTTCCTATTTCTCTGAGTAGTTCCCTGTAAGAACTTCCTTGATCCTCTGGGTGGTTCCCAGTAGGGACTTCCTTACATCTTTCAAATGTAAACAGTCCAAGGATAGCCTAGAACACAAGACCTCCTCGGGCAAAGGTCAGCAACTCAAAGGTCTCAGCGAGCAGCCTAAGCACGGGATTTCTAACATGGCAGAATTTGGCACGGCTCCCCACAAAACCCTACATTTAACAGTTTTACAGTAAGAACATTTTGAAGGCCTAGAGAGATGGCTCAGTGGTTAAGAAGAACATTAATTACTTTTCTCTTTAGGCCCTAGAGGCCCTTGGATCAGAAATGCTTCTGTCCAGTGTAAAGTGAATATGAATATACACACTCACACACACACACATATGCATATGCACCAGTTGCTGTTATTTTTAACCTTTCACAAACCTAGAACACAGTTTGAATTAGTATTTTTAGGCCTTAAAAGCTCCAAGAGAGCAGGAAGCCGGAGGGGCTGCGCCTTTACAGAAGTCACAGGGCACAGTCAGGAGAGCAAAGAAGCCCAGAGTGCCTTTAGGAGCAGCTAAGAGACAGTGGCAACAGTTATCCCCAGTGTGCTGCTTCGGATCCAGAATGTTCTGCTTTGGGGAAGCTGCTCTCCCTGTATCTCAGGCACTCTCTTGGAGGCAAGAGACAGATTTGGGACATCTGTTGGGGTCAGCTTTTATGGTGATAACTCCCCCTCCCAGAAAAGCTGTGTAATTCCATACAACCCAGGAACACAGCGTGGATGAGTCCCAGAGAATGTTTTTCTGCCGACAGCACTTATCAAACACAGAGTGGGTCTCGGGCCAGAAGACCAGAGGCATGGGGCATGCGTAACATGCAATTTGGCCCCATTAGAGGCAGAGTATGAGAAGACAGGTGACACGGGAGGAGGGAGCCTTGCTCAGGCTTTATCTCCAATTATGATACAGCCTCTAAAAATTTTTAAAAAACAAACTCTGTACTTATTTTTACTTGATTCACTTTTAATTTACTTATTTAAGTTTATGTACATGTCTACTTATGTGCACACACACCACCTGGCCTGCAGTGTCTTGGAAGCCAGAAGAGGGCATGAGATCCTCAGAAACTAGAGAAACAGGTGGTTATTAGCCACTGATGCAGCTGTGGGAACTGAAAGGTGTCCTCTGCAAGAGCAGCACATGCTTTTTATTTTTGTTTTGTTTCTCAAGACAGGGTCTTTCTGTGTAGTCTTGGCTATCCTGGACTCACTTTGTAGACCAGGCTGGCCTCGAACTCACAATGATCCGCCTGCCTCTGCCTCCCGAGTGCTGGGATTAAAGGCATGCGCCACCACGGCTGGCTCTCATACTTATTGTTAATATCGCCTTGTAATATACATGTAGTTTTTAGAGCTCTTACTTTTGATAAATTACCAATTCTATTATTTGTAGATGATTTGGCATGCAAGTTAAAGCAGGCTGTCCATTTGTAATTTTTTTTTCTTTCTTTTCCTTCTTTTTTTCCTCCCCCTCCCCTTTTTTTTTATTGTTGTTGTTGTTTTGTTTTGTTTTGAGACAGAGTTTCTCTGTGTATCAGCCCTGGCTGTCCTGGACTTGCTTTGCAGACCAGGCTGGCCTCGAACTCACAGCGATCCATCTGCCTCTGCCTCCCAAATGCTGAGATTAAAGGCGTGCGCCACCACTCCCGGCCCATTTGTGATTCTTAAAAAGTGATCCCCTTAAACTTTTAGTTAAGTGTGCAAAACAAACCAATTTAGAGTTAACAAATGCTCCCTATTGAGAGAGACACACGTGTCAATTTATCTTTAGCTCTTACACTTTTTGTAACACTTGCAAACTGAATTAACACAACCAATCAAACGTAGAACCAGTTGGAATACCACACATCTATAAAAAAGAAAAACATTCCCTTTCCTTATATTAGATATGGAGAAATGTCTAGAGGGAAAAAAAAAGAAAAAAAGAAAACTAAAAGAGATTATTTACATGCTTAGTAGCTTCAAATGCCTTCAGAGTGAGAAGGGAATTTTTAATTAGCATTAAAGCAACCAGAACAGCAGAGCTTTCTAACTCATAAGCCCAAATAGTTGAGATGCAGGTCAGCAGGTTTGCTAGCCCAAGGCCCCAGATGATAAGTCACAAAGCTAGGAAACAAAGACCTCTTGAGTGTTGCAGGGACCTGCTGGCCATAAAAGATAGGGAGAGTACACAAGGACAAATTCCTGAGAGAAACAGGTACCAGACATGATCGAGTGAGTAATGAGCCAAGACCCCTCATCCAATCTTATGGTGTTTGCTTAATCCCCTTTGAGGCCCGCACACAATGTTCCACGTTTGAGTTTAACCAGATGTGTTGTTAGCTCAGATAAACATCTACCCTCGGGTTCCGAGGAAAACAGGAACTGAGGACTGCTCCCGTGGGACTAAGTCCGACCTTACCCCAGATCTGCCTACGCAATTTGCTGATGTTCAAATGTTTGAAACAACCAATCGTGTGTGGCCCTGCCAAAACTTCCCGCTCCCCCCGACCTTTGTCCATATAAACCCCAAACCCCTGGGCTTCTGGGTCGACCCCTCTGTCTCCTGCGTGAGATACGTGTCGACCTGGAGCTCCGCCAATAAATTACCTTGTGCGTTTACAGCAAGACTGTCGTTTGTGTGTCTTTGGGTGCACGCCATCCCGAGGCTTGAGTGAGGGTCTCCCTTCGGGGTCTTTCAAGAGGACTGAAAGCGAACAAAAAAACAAAACAAAACAAAACAACAAACAAATAAACAAATTAAATGTTAGAAACTGAAATGCTTTGAAATCAAACAAACAAAGCAGATTTAGAGAAAGAAGTCCACCCGAGGGAAGAAGACCAGAAGACTCGAGATGCGATGGCTCTGGCTGGCACTCCACTTGCATCTCTGAGTCTCCTCTAGAACACTCATGTGGTAGCACCGCAATTGTCAATGTGAAAACGCAAGGCAAAAGTACAGCTCTCACCTCAAAGGGGATCAGAGTTTATCCTGGAGCCAGGTATGAGTGGTCAAAATCCGGGCACACAGACTCAAGTCACCCCAAATTCTATGTTCCAACATGGTAACTGTCTGATGAATTTTCTACTGTGGTGACAAATAAGTCATAAATCAAGACATTTTTCAAACATATTGGTGGAAACAGACCGCAGGTGGTTACGGAAATGCTAGGGAAACTCTGCTGTAGGTCCAGGGATACTAGCTGGTGGTGTTCTCTCTTAGTTTTGTGTTTGGTGGAAAATAGGTTGGTTTGGTTTGGTTTTTAATACATTCTGAAAGATTTTGTCTGTTAGTCACAGGATTTTGGTCACGGGTAGGACCCAGGGGGTAGACAATGGCTCTTTACAGAGCTGAAGATAACTCTTCCTAAGCTCTGGACCTGCAATATTTCAACCTCTTCATAATCATTAACGTTTAAAACCAGTCACTTACAAGATTCAGTGGGAGGAGCTAAATCTTCCTGGGAACTTTCATTCACAGAGGCCTGACTGGTGGGAGGACCAGGAACCAGGAAGCAGTGGTGAGCCGAGCAGCAGACAAGGCTAGGGACAAGGCTAAGTCAAAGCTTCATGGCCACCCTCGCCCCTGCCTGAAATCGAATCTCCCGCACCCCTCTCCCAGGCCAACACTCAGCTAGCCTCTTCACCGACTACACAGCTCACTTCATGAAGCTTCACACCTCCTACAGATAGCCGTCTCCAAGCTCAGTTTGCAAAGGAGGAAACTGAGGCACAGAGCAGCAAATCCACACATTGGCCTGGGATCTCAACCATCTCTGTCCCAGGGTCAAAACTCATGTTGATTGGGGACTGGAGAGATGGCTCAGAGGTTAAGAGCACTGGCTGCTCTTCCAGAGGTCCTGAGTTCAATTCCCAGCAACCACATGGTGGCTCACAACCATCTATAATGTGATCTGATGTCCTCTTCTGGTGTGTAGGCATGCAAGCAGAGAACTGTGTATGTAATTAATAAATAAATACATTTTTTTAAAAATTTAAAAAACTCATGCTGATTTTGCTGTGTGATTTGAGGGAGAAATGTCCCCTGTAGCGCAGGTGTTTGGTTCCCAGTGGGCAGTGCTGTCGGCGTTGTGCAACCTTGCTGGGCAAAGGATGGCGTTGGTGGAGATTACATAGCCAAATCATAATTAGTGGAACATCTAGACTGCAAGAGCAAGAACAGAGCCTTTAAGAAGAGAAAGGCAGGGGCTGGAGAGAGGGCTCAGAGCTTAGGAGCACTGAATGTTCTTCTAAAGGACCTGCGTTCAATTCCTAGTACACAACTATCTGTAGCTCCAAGATCCAAGGGAATCTGACACTCTTACAACAACACACATAAAATTAAACAAATTCTTATTTTAAAAAAGAAGAAGAGGAAGGCGAGAACTGGGGTATCCTGGAGACACTGGACTTACTCCTAGATCTGGCCGCATCCCTATTACCTGGACATCGCCTTGCACAGGATAATGCTGCCTGCATGTGAACCCCAACTCTGCCAGTGACCAAACAACCACATAGCAGCATCCATCCATTGCCCTGTGCCTCGGTCTTCTCTGGGCATCCATCCTAGCCATTGCCCACTGTGGGATCAGCACCTGGGCTCTCATGAGTCGGGATACAGTATTCACTCGGTACTTCAAAGTGTATGCTCAAGGGTTTTGGTGAAGATGGAGGGCTGATGCATGCAAACAGCTTGGAGCAGTGCCTAGTACACAGAGAGTATTCAGCAAATGTCAGCCATTATTGTGAGGAGCTGTCTCCAATCCCAGCTATATACACGATCCTGTGTTGACACTAAAAGACTTACTAAGGTTTCACCTGATGGATCTCGCCACCCGAGGTGCACAGCCAGGGTGCTGATTGCCCAAGGGACTGCAGTCAAGAACTCAGTCTTGGGCTGGAGACATGGCTCAGAGGTTAAGGGCACCGACTGCTCTTCTAGAAGTCCTGAGTTCAATTCCCAGCAATGACATGGTAGCTCACAACCATCTATAATGAGATCTGGTGCCCTCCTCTGGCACGCAGGTGTACATGCAGGCGGGACACTGTATAAATAATAATAAATTAATTAATTAAAAAAAAAAGAACTCAGTCTTACCTCACAAACTGGTCACTTGTCACTGCCCTCTTAAGCCTGACACCCCCATACCAGTTCTCTCTCTCTCTCTCTCTCTCTCTCTCTCTCTCTCTCTCTCTCTCTCTCTCTCTCTCTCTCTCTCTCTCTCTCTCTCTCCACATGTGTCTCCAGAGACAGTCTCTGTATTCCCTTATTAAACCTCTTAAGTGGATGTGTTTCTGGTGTGATTCCATCCCTCTGTACAGCTCCACCACTCACCCCTAACCTCCGCTGCCCAGCTTTAACCTCTGCCGCTCAGCTTTTTACAATGGTGGGTGATGGAGTGCAGAGGGCTAGGTGGGTGGGACTGTGGTCAGGATGACTCCAGTGCTTTCAGGAGGTCATGTTGAAGCCAGGAACTGGACTGTGGCCTGCTGCAGAGAGCTGAATGCTAGGGTGGGACTCCAGCCAAGCCCATGGGCACTTACTAGTGACTGTTTTTACAGCTTAAGCAAAAGCACAACTCTGTTCCATTCCGTCCCCATGCACCAGCTCTGACCAAGAGTCTGACAGATCGAAATGGATGTGGAGGTGAGAGGGGAGTCCCTGCATGAGGCTTCCCTGTGGGTGGCAGGAAGGACTACAGGTGAAGTGCTGGGCACTGGGTCAGAGTGAGGAAAAGATCTTCTAGCTCCCTCCCCTGACCAGACCACTGAGGTATGGAGGCCACGGTGGGGGTTGGGGGGAGGGGAAGGAGAGAGAGAGAGAGAGAGAGGTAAAGAAGTAGAGAGAGGTAAAGCCACATGGAGGGTGTCTTTTATGTGGCCCAGGGCAGGACCATGCCCCCGAGGCAGGTAAGCAGTGCCGTCACAGGTAGGCAGACAGTAGCAAAATCCTAGCAGCCATTGCTCCTCATTCCTCCTAGTCCTGCTCACAGGTCTGCCCCCTCCCTAGTGCATCCTCTGTCTCATGGACTGAGTCTCAAAACATAGCCTCTTCCTGGGATCCCTGCAGATGCCCCAGGCTGATGCTCACAGTACTGTTCCTCCCACGAGTTAGAATAACCAAGCATTATAAGCTGCTCTTGAGGGCAGGGGCAAAGTCTTACTTAGTTGTACACACCAACCAATACCTAGCACAGTCCCTCACTCACAGGAGGTATTTAGAGGGGTAAACAAGAGGAGGGGGACCAGGGAGAGAGGATGGAAAGAGATGGAAATGGAAGAAAGGAAAAAATTTCCAGCCACAACCTGGCCTTGGAGGCTCTTTGAGACCAAGACCCTCTCCAGCCTTTTATTTTGTTTGTTTTCGGTTTTTCGTTTTTCAAGACAGGGTTTCTCTGTGTAGCCTTGGCTGTCCTGGACTCACTTTGTAGACCTGGCTCACCTCAAACTCACAGCGATCCACCTGCCTGTGCTTTCTGAGGGCTGGGGTCACAGGCGTGCACCACCACGCCCAGCTTTCTCCAGCCTTTCTTGTCACCCTCCAGCCCTACTGACTGCCAGGGAGTGCCCAGAGCACAGGTGCCTTTTTAGGTACCAACAAACACATACACACACACACACACACACACACACACACACACACACGCTGTGAGCTCCAGGGGACCCAGACTTCCCGCACTCACCCCACCACTTCCACATCTGACCACTGGCCTTCCTATTACAGTGACTTTAGTCTTCCCATCCAGTCCTCCTGATCTGCCCCTCCAGGCCTGGTCTCCTCCATGTCCCCAATCCCTATCTGCCACGGTGGGCATCTATTTACTATCTACAGGCCCAGCTATCTTCTTGTAATTAGAAAAACAAAGGCTGTTTTTATTTATGTGTATGTGTGTGCTTGCATGAGTTTATGTGAGCCATCTATGTGAAAGCACCGATAGAGGCCAGGCGAAAGGGTTGGATTTTCTGGAACTAGAGTGACAGACAGTTGTGAGCCAGCCGCCTGATGTGGGTGTGAGAACTGAAGCCTGATCCTCTGCAAAAACAATAAGAGCTTCTAACCACCAAAACATCTCCCCAGCCCCACCCACACCCCATCTTTCTCTGGTTGGACTCCACCTGCATGAGTGAAAGTCCCACTAAGGAAGGGTTTTGGTGCTGTGCTCCAAATACCTACACCTAGAGCAGAGCTCCCACGCCTAGAGCAGAGCTCCCAGTGAGGCAACGCACAGGAGTTAGCAGGAGGCGGGATTCCTCCTTCATCCCTCTTTGCAAGGCTTCCCTTGCTTGCCCTAAGGGTCATTTTCTGGGCTGGTGTTGCTTCTGTGCCTTAAGCCCGTATCACTACTGGAGCATAGGCCTAGCTTAGCCCAAGTGCCCTATGGGAAAGATCTGAAGCAACGCTTTCCTGAGGAGTATGATGCCAGGGAAAGGAGGGGAGTAGGCAGTAAGGCAGGGAGACAGGAAGCCAATGGAAGGGTTAAAGGGTCCTGTGGACTCTGCCATGACTTCCACTCAGCTATATATTGAGGCCCTTACCTCCAATAGGATGGCCTATAGATGGAGCTGAATGCCCACCCCCCCACGCCCACCCCTTCCCACCCCCCACGCCCACCCCCCACGCCCACCCCTTCCCACCCCCCCACACCCACCCCTTCCCACCCCCCACCCCCAACCCCTCTACCGCCACCCCCCTCCGAAGGGCCAGAGGTTTGCCCTCCAGTTAGGTGCTATTGGAAGGTGATAGAAGTGTAAAGAGGCAGGTGGTCTCCTCCTCCTCAGAGGAGAGGCGAGTTCTCCAAGAACTGTGGTACAAAGGGTCTCTTTCTCTTTTGTCCTCAGCCTTCATCTGAGCAGGCCACTCTGCCATCATGGAGTGAAAACTCCAAACACACGTACCAAGCTTTTCTCACTACACGCTAATGGATGGCAGGCACTCCTCATAGTAACAGAGGGCCACTGATACAGATGATTGCAGGGAAAATGAAAAAAGAAAAAAACAAAAAACTGGAATGGCAGGAAAGGCAAAAGACACCTTTGGTTAAAAAGAACAGAGAAGGTCAGAAAAAAAAAAGAAAAGAAAAGAAAGAAAGAAAGAAAGAAAGACCAAAGGGTCTTTGGAGAAAAATGTCCCAATGGAGGACACCTCCAGTTGCTCAGACATATTCAGCTTTTCCAGTCACTTTAAGGCACATCCCCACTCACAATGGTGCTAAGGGTTATGATAAAATGGCATGTCATCGTATAGGCATGATGGATTTAAAAGTGGCCTGACTTCTCATGGTTTTATTGTGCATCCCAGTATTATAAATGGAAATTCTAAGGAAAAAATAAAAATCATTATGTGTGTTAAAAAAGAGATAAAAATTAACGCCAGGGATAAAGTTGCCCAACTGTTACTGTTTCCTTACATTAAGGACAAAGCCGCTCCAGTGAAAAGAGGTGGTGCATTTGGAAACACAGGGACACATGTGTTCTGACAAACAATAGTTAATGATCAGAGACCCAAATTAATCACAAAAATAAATGGTGTTAAAATAAAAGACTTGGTGGACAAAAAAGCCGATATGTCAATCATGTCTCAAAAGTCTTAAAATCTAAATTGGCCACTTCAAAAGGTTTATACAAAAATTATAAAAATTAGTAAATTATCTCAAATAAAACAAAGTGTGAAGTGGCTTGGGTGTGTGAGACCAAAGGGACAGACAAAAAAGCTAAGTCCCTATGTGGCTAACATGTTCGTAAATCTATGGAAAGCAGATCTCTTACAACAATGGGGTACTCAGATGAATATTCTTACAATTACGAAGATAAACAATGTTAAAACTAAAGGTAAAACTAAGGTACGTACTTCTAGAAAAGATATTAATACAAATAATCAAAAACAACCACAAGCTACGCCCACTGTCCAACCTCAGAACTCCTCGGGTTTAGAGTATTCAAATTTATAAAAGGGGTTACTGCTAAGATACTAACAGTCCTGCCTCTAAAATGGATTTCAAACAGACCTGGATGACAAGAGCAGTGGACCTTAACAAAAAAAAAAAAAAAAAAAAAAAAAAAGTTACAGGCACTTCACTGTTTAGTAAAAGAACAGCTGGAGGCTCAACACATTAAAAAAAAAAAAAAAAAAAAAAAAAAAAAAAAAAAAAATCTTCCAGTCCCTGAAATTCCCCTGTGTTTATGGTTAAAAAAAAAAATTTCAGGCAGATAGAAAATGATAATGGATTTGAGGGCCGTAAACAAAGTAATTCAACCCATGGATATGGTTCAACCTTTGCCTTCCTTGTTACCCAAGTCTTGGCATATAATTACAATTGATTTAAAAGATTGGTTTTTTTTTTTTTTTTTTTCCACAATAACTCTACGTAAGGAGGACAGGAAAAGATTCTCAGTACCTACTCTAAATAGTAATTCTCCAATAAAAAGATATCATTCAAAGGTACTTCCACAGGAAATGTTAAATAGCCCAACCTTATTTTGTACAATCATTAAAAATAATTCATAGACAATTTCCTCAATCTATCATTTACCATTACATGGATGATTTTCTAATCCTAATGTTTAAAAAAAATGTTTAAAGAAACATAAAAATTATGCCATGCTGGGGGTTACAGAGTGCTATAAAAAAATACAAAAAAGAGATTCAATTACCGATTTAGGCTATAAAATAACTGAACAAAAAAGTCAACCACAAAAGGTACAGATCCGTAAAGATCAATTACAAACTCTTAATGACTTTCAAAAATTGGTGAAAGATATTAACTAGTTAAGACCTACAGTTGGGGGTGGATCCATGGGGTTCGAAAGATGAGGTCCTCAAAGCATTCTGAAGAGGATGATTGTATTCCAGAGCTACACCGAAATGTTCACCCCCGAGAGCGCCTTGGTTGGGAGGAAACACCTAGCACAATGTATTAGAAATACTCAAGCCAAGATCATCAAAGATGGCATCGATCGCACAGCACACTGTGCCTGATCCGCAGAACAGCAGTGACTGCACAGGCACCAAAGGACCATACTGAGAGCTCCCAAACACAGTGCTGGTTGTCTCCCAGAACGAAAGAAATCCTGTCATGTGGATAGTCCATGCCCTCCCACTGCAGGACCATAGGACCATGCTCAAGTGAGCCCCTGCCACAGCTTTTTGGGTTGCAGCCCAGCACAGTGCAGGACAAGGAGAAAGTGTTCGAGGATGGGGTGCTATTCAAGTTGAGCCTGAGCAAGGACTGCACAGCCCACAACACAGGCCTCATGGACCTCCTCTCACCAGCCGGGGCCATGCTCAGTGCCGAGAGCTGGACCCTGCAGAGGTGGATACTAGGAGTAGCACCCACACAGGGGCCCATGGTGGGTGGAGAACACGATGGAACCAGAGACTCAAATCAACAGAGCCACAAGTTCCCTGGGACAAGAAGCTGAGCTGGGCCAACGTCAATGGTTTCTGCGAGCTACTCAATGAAGACTTTGAGGGGACTCCACTTGCCACCTGCTTGAGGGCCCACAAGATCCAGTACCCACGGGAGTAGGAGGCCATTCAGGCATTGACAGCCAGCAACAATCTGGCGAATTGAACAGGAGCATGAGAGGACATGGAAGCAGGAGAGCTGACCCTGAGGACACAAGAACAGGAGAGCAGACACTTAGGACACGCGAGCAGGTGAGTCAGCCCTGGGAACATGGGAGCCTGAGAGCTGGCCCTGCCTTGAGGACACAAGATCTGGAGAGCTGGCCCTGCCCTGAGGACACAGAAGTGGGAGAACCGGCCCCACTCCAAGGGTATGGAAGTGGGAGAGCTGGCCCTGCCCTGAGGACGTGGGAGCAGGTGAGTCAGCCATGTCCTGAGGACACGGGAGTGGGTGAGCTGGTCCTGCCTGAGGACATGGGAGCAGGATAGCAAGCCCTGCCATGATAACAGCTGGTTCTGTCAGGATGACATGGGAGCGAGAGAGTGGGCCCTGCCCTGAGGACAAGTGAGTGGGCCCTGATCCAGGGCTCTGAGTGAACCTCACCCCAACATCTACCCCATGTATGACCTGCTGGAAGACATGAAGGAGCAGGACCTGCAGATTCAAAGATTTAAGAACCTCCTTGACACACAGCAACAATGGGATATCCAACAGCAGTCCCAGTGAGGATCCAGTAACGATAGTGCAGGCCTCCAACCAGACCCATGACTTGTAGCAATGAACATTTGAAAGTAAACACATGTGGACAAAGGGCTATACTGCGTGATACACTACAGCTTCTGTGACAAGATATTTTTGTCTGTTTTACTGGGGGAAGGAGAGGGATTTTGATGCATGACATGTAAATCATAGACATTCAATAAAAGTAAAAGAAAGAAAGATCTACAATTGGGTTAGCTACCTATGAATTAAGTAGCTTGTTTCAAACGTTACAAGGGGACTCAGACTTAAACAGTCCAAGGTGTCTAACAACTGAAACACAAAAGGAGTTGATTCTGGTAGAACAAAAACTACAAAAGGCTTATGTGGATAAAACTGATCCTAAACTTGATTACATTCTGGTTATTCTGCCTTCAAAACATTCTCCTACTGGTCTTCTTATACAAAGGAAAGACAAAAATCATAAAATAGATATTCCTGACAAATAAACAAAACAAAAATTTAAAAACATACATTAAAGAATTTCTAAAGTAATTATAAATAAATAAATAAATAAATAAATAAGGTTGCACCAACTGTTAAGGATGGACCTGGCGGAAATCATAGTACCTCTCACTAATTCTAACATTATGTCATTATGGGTAATTAATAAAGGTTGACAAAAATCTTGTAATAACTATTTGGGAGACTTTAACAATAGATACTCAAAAAACAAACATAGCCAGGCACGGTGGCGCACACCTTTAATCCCAGCACTTGGGAGGCAGAGGCAGGCAGATCGCTGTGAGTTCAAGGCCAGCCTGGACTACAAAACGAGTCCAGGACAGTCAAGGCTACACAGAGAAACCCTGTCTTGAAAAACTAAAAAACAAAACAAAAAACCCTAACATATACAGTTAATTTTTAAAAACCTAATTAGATCCTTCCAAGTATTATAAAAAGGTCACTGATTCCAGGGACACCCACCTTCTACACTAATGTAAGTAAACAGGGTATGACTGGTTATAAGTCTAATAAAACAACTAAAGCAATTAAAAGCCCATTTACCTCAGTTCAAAAATCAAAATTGTATACAATCCTTATGGTATTGTTAGATTTTCCTGAATCTTTTAATATACTTACTAACTCTCAATATACTAAAAGAGTTATTTTACATATAAAAACTGCTAAATTTACAACTGATAACTCAAAATTAACTACATTATTTATAGCACTACAACAGGTTGTCAAAAGTAATAATTACCCCTTGTATATTACTCATATTCAATCCCATACAGTTTTACCAGGTCCATTGACACACAAAAAATAAAAAAATCAACAAATTATTAATAGGTAATATATTCAAAGCCTCAAAATTTCGTAAAAAACATCATGTTACTGATAAGAGACTTTTTAAAAATTCCCTATTACTTGACAACAAGCCAAAAAATTAATACATGCCCTACATGTTCCTTGTATAACCAAATCCCATTGCCTACTAAAATTAACCCTAGAGATACAAAAATAAAATAAAATTTGAAAGATGGATGTGTTTCATTTTACAAAATTTAAAAAGATGAGATACATACATCATACCATTGCTACATATTCAGATTTTCAATGGACAACTGCCATAAGTTCTAAAAAGACTAATTATTCATTTATTAAAAATAATG
Organism: Acomys russatus; assembly: GCF_903995435.1. Classification (NCBI taxonomy): domain Eukaryota; kingdom Metazoa; phylum Chordata; class Mammalia; order Rodentia; family Muridae; genus Acomys; species Acomys russatus. The sequence goes on from NC_067165.1 coordinate 5,048,323, forward strand.
ACAATTATAAAAATACCTACACAAATTAAGACTGACAATGCTCCTACATATGTGTCCCTTAAAATAAAAAAATTTCTTTATATATTATAATATAAAACACATTACTTCTTATACCTCACAACCCCACGAGACAAACAGTTGTATAAAGAACTAATTGTACCTTAAAAGAAGTACTCATTAAACAAACAAACAAAAGTAAAACCCCCAGAGACCGATTAAATAATGCTTTGTTGACTTTAAATTTTCTTAATATTAATGATAAAGGGATAACAACTACTAAGAGACATTAAATGATTAAAAAAATAAAAAATAAAAAACTAGGACAACCAATATTCTACAAAGGTTTGTCAAGTATAAAATAAAAACCTACAATAGTTTTAAAATGGGGTCATAGATATGCGTATGCTTCCACAAAAAATAAAAAAGATATGGTTACCAACAAAACTTATAAAGATTAGACCTGACCATATAACAAGTAAATCTTAAAAGCTATAACCTAACGTTCTTTCATACAGCTTAGAGAACTAACGCCCTCTTCTGGCCTGTTGGTGTACATACAGATAGAGCCATGTACAATTTACACACCTTCCTCTGGTACAGTGAACAAACAGCCTCAACTTTGGTTTCCTTAAAAAATTATATATACACAAATATATCTATACTAATGATTTCAAAAGTTTACTTATTTTCAGAACAAAAAACAAAACAATAATAAAGACCAAACCTCTGCCTCTGACACTACTGCTTCCTCAAAAAATTATATACATATTAACAATGAAAGGACTAACTAAAAAGATCAATCCCAAAAAGACTAAACAAAAACAAATAAAACTAGCTCTTCCAGCGTTTGGCCAATATTTTATTTTTCTAAGATACCCAAAAGATGTTTTCCCCTTAAACAACAAAAAATCATTTTAAAAACAAGACACCCCCATTTCCAGTAGGTGGGATGGGTGTTTTTGGTAGGTTACCAATGTTCATTTTTCCCTAAGGGGATTAACTATAAGTTAATAAAAGTTTCTTTCATTTAGGAATTTTTTTCTTCTACCCTTCTCATTCTTTTATCTTTCTATTCCATCTAACATTAAAATATATATATAGGTTTATAAAACAAAGATAAATCATTAAATCTACTAGCCTCAAATATCTTATTTTTAATTTTTAATATTATAAGTTAATAAAAACCTCAGACTATTTTAATTAATAAAAATTTAAAACTATTTTATTCAACTTTTGCTTCACATTGATAAAAACTTAAATTATATACTGTTATTCAACTTTTGCCTTATGTATTACATATTATATGTTAATAAAGCCTTATTATATATTACATGTTAATAAGAACTTAAATTTATTTTTTAAACATTTATTTAATGTATTATTCATGTACAACTCATTCAAAAAGATAATGTCTTATAAAAACTGTTCAAAAAGATAAGAGATAAAAATTGATATTTAGATACCTATAAATCTTACTAAATACTAATTTACTTGATCATAGAACAGGTTTGTTTAGTTTCTTGTATATGATTTCAAAAAATAAACTGATAACTGTGAAAATAGATAGAAAAATAATCTTCAAATTCTTCAGAGATCCACAAAACATAACATTTGATGATAGAGGGCTTTTCCGACAGAAAAAGACATCCGCTCCTGGGTACACCTCTGCATACGTCAGTAAAAATAAAGACATCAAGAGACAAAGGTGACGAAATAGTCACTAAACTAAAAGATTACTCTTATCCCTACTGCTGATGGCAGATTCTCTACTATTATCCAGAGTTTCCTACTTCACAAAATAATTTGTTAGATGTTTCGGGCCCATAAGACTAAAGACTAACTGCCCCCAAAATGAAAAAAAATCCAGCAACTGTTCAAGCAGTCAGCTTTCTCTGTCCTATCCACATATAAAAACTGCCTGCCTACACTTCCTTCACATTAGATAAAATTTCCTTCTTGGGTCTCTGATGAGATTAAAAACTGAACAGCCACAGTGTTACTACAAACTGTAATTTAAAAATTAAAAACATATTTATAAATTAATAATTACAATATCTGATAAAGAGACTTTTTAAAACTTTAAACAATAAAATAGACTCTCTTTGGTAAGATAATAAACTTTTTCCTCCAAGGTTAACAAATATAAAAAAACTAGATTATGTATTTGATACCTAATGATTCTCTATATATGTATATTTGTGTATATAATTCCTAATTATTTTTTTAAAAGAAAAGAGGGATGTGTGAAAGAACTGCAGGCTTTGGCTTTGCCCCTTGGAAACACCATGGATACCCCACTGAGCTTGACATTGTGATAGACTGAGTGGAGCCATTCTGGGTCTGGAATTCAAGAAACTGACCTGGGACTCCAGCCAGTGTTTCTAATCATCAATGAGGGGGGGGATCCAGAGGTGAGAGCGGCTAGTGGGCCCTAGAGAGGGGTGCAGGCGAACAGAAGAGAGAAAGGCACCTAGAGATCCGTCCAGTAGAGCTGATACCCAGAAGGTTTATTCGTGTTTCCCTTTAACCGTTTTCCCCTCCTGTATAGGATAGTTGGGTTGTATAATAGTCAAATTGTTAAGAAACAGAACAACAGATGATGTTTACAGAAAAGGCCTTGTGGGGGTGAGGTTGTCAGCGGGAGCCCTGGTGGGATTAGTAATCTCTCCTGGGCATTAAGCTCCCCAACACTGGGTTGGGTTTCTTGGCCACACAGGGTCAATGAGTCTCAGAAAGTTTAGTCTAGGCCAGTCTTCAGACAGGAGCACAGTATATGTCCTAGCCAGCCGCCATGTGGGGCTCCTCAGCCAGTAATGCCGTCAGGTGGAGCTGTCACTCTGGTCAGAAAGCAAGGCAAGTGGTGTCTAGATGGATCTAGAACTGTGGGTCGAGACCCCTTTTGGGGGGAGCCCTGTGATCCTTAGGAAAACAGTGGGGACCTACAGTTCTGAAGTAACAACAACAAAATAATGTTATAGTTGGGAGGTTACCACAACATGAACTATGTTAAAGGGTCCTGGCATTAGGGAGGAAACACTGGTGCAGAACAGTGTCCACCCTGCTGTGAGCTGAGTGCCCCTCTTCTGGCAGGATCCTAGCCATTCCCTGATGCTGACCCAGTCCAGGTGCCATGACTGCATGGTAATGAGGACATTTGTCTCTTGGGTAGCTATGGAGTGTAGCTAGAATCTTGCGTTTCTGTCTAAGTGGCGCCTCTGGAATACATTGCCCTGAAGTCTGGACCTAGTGAAGAAAATAATTGGGTATTATATCTAACTACAACTAAGAACCCCAACAAGATTGTGCTAGTCCTAGAGATGACCTGTTCCAAAGCAGAAGCAGGCTGTCAGTCTACTCAGCCCCAAATAGATGGCCGTATATTAATGCTTATAGGAGGCCAGATGACAGCTGCCTCTGTCACCTTCATAAGCAAAGAGAGTCCTTTCTTCATCCATCCCTCACCTGACACAGACCATGTAGGTGTAGATTTTTCTTAGCCGAGTGTTCCTTGTGACCTTAGGGGTGAGAGGTAGTTCTTTGCCCTTCCCCTCCACCCCCATCCCCACACACACACATATGGGTATTTTACAGGCTTGTATATCTGTGCATACAAATGCCCATGACGGCCAGCAGAGGGCAGCAGATCCCTGGACCAGAGATCCTAAATAGAAGGTGAGACTCAAACCCAGGTCTTCTGGAAGAGCAGCCAGTGCTTTCAACTAAAGAGTTGTTGTCTGTTCTCTCTCATCTTCTGCGTACTGATCAAAAAGATCAATTACCTTGAGAGTGAAAATCTGGCAGTAGACTGGGCATGGTGGCACACACCTTTAATCTTAGCACTTAAGAAGCAGAGGCAGGCGGATTTCTGTGAGTTAAAGGCCAGCCTGCTCTACAAAGTGAGTCCAGGACAGTCAGGGCTATTAAATAGAGAAACCCTGTCTTGAAAAAATAAAAGAAGAAGAGGAGGAGGAGGAGGAGGAGGAGGAGGAGGAGGAGGAGGAGGAGGAAGAAGAAGAAGAAGAAGAAGAAGAAGAAGAAGAAGAAGAAGAAGAAGAAGAAGAAGAAAAGAAGAGAAGAAGAAGAAGAAGAAGAAAAAGAAAGTAGGTGGGACAGCTCAGACCCACTAGCTATTTAAATAACACAGAGGCTTATTAATATTTAACGTCTTAGGCAATTCACTAGGCAGACCCTCTGCTAGCTCATCTAACTTACCCTGACTATTCAACCCCGTGACCTGGCACATGGGGACTTCTCTCCCTCTCTGCCCACCCCTCAAAACATTTGTTTCTTTCCATGCCACCCATTCCCACCTCTGAACTTCTCCCAGAGTCCCTTTCGCCCCCCAGAAGTTCCGCCCTCTATTTCCTGCTCAGCTATTGGCAGCCTGGGGCCAGGTCTTCCACTGCATTGCAACAAATGTCCAGGTGGTGATCCCAGCGCAGCCACACTGCGCAGCAGGCTTTGGCTGTCCAGTTGCCAGGACATCCACAAATCTGGAGACTCCCCTAGTCCTTCTAGTAGATTCCTTGGTCGGCTTGGACTAGTCAGAATGCTGTCCTGAGGTGTGAGGTGGGGTAGTAGCTGACAAGCCAAGCAGAAATTATTTTGATAGTGAATTTTTTAATTAAATCCCAAACCAGCTCCTCTAAGCAGTTCCCTCTCCTCCTCTCCTCTCTCTTCTCCTCTCCCCTTTCTCCTCTCCTTCCTCTCTTCATCCCTTACAGTGAACACAAACAACCTTGATAACCTTGGCTATGTCCTGGCCTCTAGCCAGCAACATCATGAGTCATCTGTGTCATCTGGCAAGAGACGATGTTTTCCCTAGTTTCAGGATATCAGGAGCTCAGCTGGCTGGGAGGAACACTATTATGGGAGACTGAACAAAGTGCAAAAGTCCTTTATTCAAAGCCAGTCAGGATGCCAAGTCCCCTGTCTACCTCACCCAGTCCACTCCACCTGGGGGGGTGGTCAGTTGGGGAGGGGGAGTGTCACAGATTTCCTGGTCCTCCATCTAGAGCAGGGGTTCTCAACCTTCCTAACGCTGCTGCGACCCTTTCATACAGTTCCTCATGCTGCGGCGACCCCCAACCATAGCATTATTGTCATTGCTACTTCCTAACTGTAAGTTTGCTCCTGTTATGAATCCTACCGTAAAACCGATGTTTTCCAATGGTCTTAGTGACCCTTGTCAAAGTGTCATTTGACCCCCGAAGGGATGCATGTAGTTTATTGCCACTAACGCTTGTGCTGAAATTTGGTTGTACCATTAACACTTGTGATGAAATTTGGTTGCCAGCATAGTGGTAGTGGGATGTGAAGTCTCCAAGAGGAATTAATGTCTTTCTTGGCACACTGACCTTTTCTTGAAAGAATGGGTATGTTTCCAGAAACAGGTGGGCCAGTTCTTTGACTTTTCCCCGTGCCCACAGCTGCTCACAACTCTCATGTGTACTCCCCTCCAAGTGACATCTCCAGATTCTTATTGTACAGTTGAGGCCCTCACCAGTGACAACCATCAGATCTTGGAATTCCCTGCCTCCAGAACTATGAGTTAAGTAAACCTCCATTGTCAAGTACCCAGCCTAGGAATTCTATTACAGTCACAGAGAGAATGAGGTAAGACAAATGTTGAGCTGGGATTTGAACCCAAGTCTCCCTGAATCCAGAGTCCCATGTGTTAACAGTTAGGCATTGCCATCGGCCTGCCCTCAGAGACCTAGCAGCTGCTTACGCCACCCTCCGCTGACAGGCTCCACAGCTGTTGTGCATAAAAGGGCCCCTAGCCACGCTCATCTCTCTCATCGCTTCCCCTCATTCCCTCTCTCTGTCTCTTTGTTTTCCTGTCTCCTTGTCCGTCTGCCTCCATCTCTCGCTCATGTCCCCACTCCAAAATGGCCATCTGCTCTCCTCTCCTTACCCAGATCTGTTGTATGGAGTAATTTCTCAGCGGCACATTTTGGCACGGGCGAGTCAAAGGCACCCCAACCCCTGGCTGCTTAATCCTAACACCACGCACCACCCATTTTTATGCCCTCCCCGGGGCCACAATCACGGCAAGCACCATCAATACTATCACTGCCTTCAGCAAATCACTTCACACTGTGACCCCTGGCATCACCTATCCCACCAACCACTAACAACCAGCGCTACCATCTCTACTGTGGGCCACCTTATCAGTGGGCCCCCATTATTGTGGTCATCATCACCTCCTGCCACTGTCATAACCACAACCACTGCCATTTCCAGCAGCAGCAGCGCTGTGTTCACCAACAACACCAACACCATCCCTACCATAGCTACCACCACTTCCTCTACCATCACCGACACCATCACAACTACAACCAGGGTTACTCTCCTTGTATCGTCACCCCATCGGTATCGCCAACCATCATCAGCAGCACGTCCATCAACACCACCACTAGTGCCACTACCAGCTTATCTCCAACTAGTGTCACTAGTTATCCACAGCAACCCCAATTACCCCCACGAACACCCCTACCACAATTATCATCACCGCTTCCATTCCAGTGCCGTCACTGCCACTGAGCCACAAAATGCTTTCCAAGACCTTTAGAATGGTGATGGGGTTCCTTCCACTCTATAGACGGTCACTTAGCTGTTGAACAACTTTTCCTAACAGTGAGTTCCCACTCCTTCCACTGTAAATCCTCCTCTGGTGGTTACTCCTGTGACTCCCGTGGGGAAGCATGGCTGGAATAGTAAACCAGCATCTGTGCCTGCGAGGGGCACACCAAACATCTGGGAACAACGGGCTCGGGACAAGTAATGAGACGAGGTGGATCCTCACCTCACCCAAACGGTCTACCACTATGAGTTCCGGGGTCACAGTGATCTTTGGCCTCTACGTGGGTCCATAACTGAGTCAGCCCCTCCCTCTTCGTCTCTAGAATTAGCTGGCGATCTTTTCTTGCAGGACAATGTAGATAGAGGGCACTGATCACATCTGCAAGATCGAACGTGTACCACTTTGTTGCGTGCTGGAAGGACGGGAAAACCTGCTGAGAGGCTGGGTTAGCCGCAAAGCCACTGAGAGCCCCCCCGGAGACCGTCTCTGCCGCTGAAAACTGACTGGTTAGCGTGGCCAATGCTGTGATTTAGGCCTGGCCACTTGCAGTCACGGCCAGTACCCTCCCCACAGCAGGTCTGTCCACCCATACCCTTCTTCCTGGTCCTTTCTGATGCTAGCTGGTAGCTTTGAGGAAAGCGGTGAAGACAGGATCTGGCCTCCTTAGGTCTTGTTTGTGGCACTGCCCTTGAGCCCTGGGCTCCAGCTTTGGGGCTTCCCTGATGTGGAGAGGAGTTGCAGGTGCGGGGGCCGGGGGGGCTGTGTTGGCTTTGGAAGAATTGGAATCTGAGCGAATGGGCTATAACTGTGTGCCCCACAGCAGCGAAGAGCCCATGGAGCATACCATCCTCGGCTGGCCCACCTCCAGGGCATGCTGTGGAGAGAGTTATAATAAAGGCCTGAAAGGGAGGACCCCACATTAGGAAGACCTCCCAAGGCAGGAGGAGCTGGTGCTTTGAGTTTCTAAGCAGCTGTGACATGGGCATGGGGCAGCAAGCAACATTATGGATGGTAGGAAGACCTCGGTATTGACGTCAGAGAGACCCAAAGACAGGCCTTTCCAAACACAAGAGGGCATCCAATTGTTTTCTTTTCTTTTTTTCTTTTCTTTTCTTTTTTTTTTTTTTTTTTGAGACAGGATTTCTCTGTGTAGCCTTGGCTATCTTAGACTTGCTTTGTAGACCACGCTAGCCTCGAACTCACAGTGATCTGCCTGCCTCTGGCTCCCAAGTGCTGGGATTAAAGGCGTGCTCCACCATGCCCGGCCCCAATTGCTTTCTATAACAGACTCCCCATTTAATAAGCCACTCCCTCCCCTGGGAAGACAGGTGTTCCACTCCTCAGAAACAAAAGATGGAGCCCACTGCTCTTCAATGGAGCACGATCCCTCCCTGAGTTTCCTGCGTATTCAACGACGACATGGAAATGAGGAGACAAGCAGTGCTCAGCTCACCTCTCACTCACCACAGCCCCTTGGGGATAGAGATGGTTCAGTCCAGGATATAAGTCTGAGGTTTAGGCTGGACCAAGGCCACACAGGCAGCAAGTGGAAGAACAGGATTTGGACCCAAAATCTTAGGCCTTTTCCCAACAGCTAAGTTCATCCTAGGGCAGAGCTGGGGTGTAAGGGTGTGAACATGGTGGCGGTGATGTTTTAAGATGGGTGGAAAGGGAGGAAAACTGGTGTCCTCCCAGCTCTAGATCCTGGCTTTTGGTGTCACTGTCCCTTACTAATTTCTGAAGTGTTGCCATCAAATCCTGCTTTATTATTTTTTTAATGTGTATGGATGTTTTGCCTGCACGTGTTTATGTACCATATACATGATTGCTGTCCTTGGAAGCCGGAAGAGGGCATCTGATCCCATGAAGCCGGATTTGTCCTTATGTAGATGCTGAGAACTGAACCAGAGGTTTCTAGAAGAGCTGCAAGTGCTCTTGACCACTGAGTCATCTCCTCAGCCTCCCAAAGTCCTGCTATAATCCATCTTTGTCACCTAGCCTGGGACACAGCATGCCACCATCCCCCAGTAGATTTAAACTGGAGGTGCTTACCAAGTATCTGAGAAGTCCTCCCTTGTTCACTTCTGTCCCCAGCACGGGCTGGGCACAGGAGGCTGGGCACACAGGGTCAGGCACACACGGGCTGGGCACATGGGGACGGGCACACGGGGCCTAGCACACGGGGCTGGGCACACAGGCCTGGACACACAGGTCTGAGCACACAGGGCCGGGCACATGGGCCTGGGCACACAGGGCTGGGCACATGGGGCCTAGCACACAGGGCCTGGGTTGTGCATTGGCTGGCTCTCTGTGCCCCCAGAGTCCCCGTAAGAGAAGAACCTTCTCTGAGAAGCTCCCCGCCTCGACTCCCTCTTATTCGGTTCTACTACATCAAAAACAGACCTCCCAGTTTTCTCACCTCCATGGATAACTTAATGTCCCTAACTCACCACTCATCTGGAACCTGATCCGAATATCAATTTAATGTCCTTTTAACACATTGTGCTCTGGCAGCCATCCAAGGTAGGCTCTACCACCTTTCCCCAGTCACTCTGAGTTCTAACATCATGGAGCTGTTCCTGGAGTCAGCAGCCTTCCAGCCGGGACAGTGGGGTGGCTTGCCTTACATGTGGAAGGACCTACTTTTGTTGGCTCCAAAGCCTGGACTTTTCATTCCTTGCCACCTTTTAGAAGCTAGAAGTGTGTGTTCCGTTCAACCAGCAAATATTTAGTACTAAGCCTCCTTTGCAGTCTAGCATGAAGGGTAATATTTATGATGGCTTTCTGCATTCTGCACATGCGTGCGCACGCGCGCGCACGCGCGCGCGCACACACACACACACATACACACACACACACACACACTACAATGCACTAAGCTCTTACTAATGGACATTATACTCATCCCAGTGACCTAGTGGCTGCCCTCCAGAAATTCAGAGCTGGAGCAGACATTATTTTTATTGTTAAATTGTCATATCATAGAGCGCATTAGTCGAGGTCTAGTTATATTAACAGAATTTGAAAAGGAGACACATAAGTTGAGTTGAAATTGTTAACTCAGTAGCTGGAAGGTCACAAAGAAAACAATGGAGAAGAACCTCCACTCGAGAGGCCTGCAGGAAGAGACAGAAGTCACTAGAAGCAAGCTCGGGAGGAAGCCCCCAGGGCATAGCAGCCAACCCTCGAGAAGGGAGCTAAGTACATGGTGCTGGTACCACTGAGGATGGGGGCAGTTCTGCAAGCCCTGGGGAATAGGAAATCCTGGACCCAGCTGCTGCTTCGCCGAAGATGCTGGGTGATGCACAGGGAGACCACACAGAAGTCCTCGGGAAGTGAACAGGAAGGACCAAGTGTCTCACCGCTCATCAAACTGACAGATGAAATAGTCCCTCCTCCCCGCAATCGGGTGCCACTGTCTCTCTTGAGCACGTGTACAAATTTAATGTGGAGCCTGCAGTGGGCAGAGCAGAACAATGTCCCTTGCTAGTCCCAGCCTATGACGCTCTGTTCAAGCTGCTGTACCAAAACCACCATGCAGCAGGTGACACATATGTGTCTCCTTCCCATGGTTCTGGTCGCTAGGAAGTCCAAGATGAAGATACGAGCAGCACTGCCTGCTTCCTGGCTTGCAGATGGCAGCCTTCTCATTGCCTTATCAAATGGGAGAGAGGAGAGTGATGATGGGGGATGAGAGGAAAGAGGAAGAAGAAGAAGAGGAAGGGAAAGGAGAGGACCAGAGAGAAAGCTGTGTTCCATGTCTTAAAGCTAATGACATGCATATGACACAATTGCCACCTAAACCCCTCACTTCCAAATTCATCCTGCTGCGGTTTAGGCTTCAACACAGGGGTCTGATGGTTGTTGGCAAGGTGGGGACAGTCATAAATGTTCATTTCATAGCACAGACCCCATGTCATGGTGGAATGAAGGGTTGCGTGTGTATCGGGGGAGCATGTTATTTTTGAATCTGCAGAGTTGAAAGTTCCCAGAAGGCTCCAGGTGGAGATGTTTAACAGGCTTTGCAATATGTTGCACTGGGGAGTATATTTGTATGTATGTGCTAGGTTGTCCCACATTGCCCATTCAACAGATGTCTTGGTCTCTTTTAGATTATTCTAACAAAATACAAGAGACAAGCTAACTTTGTAAAGCACAGGGGTTTCTTGCACTCACTGTGTCAACATCAAAAGCTGTAATGGTTTGAATAAGAGTGGCCCCTCCCCCATAGGCCCATATGTTTGAATGCTTAGTCACCAGGGAGTAGAACTCTTTGAAAGGATTAGAAAGATTAGGAGGTGTGGCCTTGTTGGGAGAAGTCTGTCGCTGGGAGTGGGTTTTGAGGTTTCAAAAGCCCATGTCAGGTCCAGCTCCACCCCCCAGCCCCCCACCCCCATCTCTGCCTTCAGATCAGGATGTAGCTCTCAGCTACTGACTGCCCCAGCACCATCTTCTCTCTCCCCCTGCCCCTCCCCCGCACCGCCCCGCCCCGTGCCATGATGATAATGGCTCCATCTCTTGAAGGTCTCATTTCCTCCCACGTGACCACACTGGAGACCTGGCTCTAACATCAAACTCTCACAAAACATACTAAATCACAGCAGTGTACACATATAGTCACATTTTTGTTTTCTAGATTCATTGTCCATGCCCCAGCCTGCTCTTCCTAACATGAGCTCAGACATTTCTCCCTTAAAGAGATTTGCATCCTTTTCAAGTATCCAAACACTCTGAGGGCTCCAGAGACCGAAAAGACTTCAATCAACCATGGCAATTATGTGTCACCATCAGCCCATCAGTAATGGGAAACGGTTTCACTGTCTAATACCATTCCTGCAGTCTTTCCTGCCAACATTCTTTGATTTCTAAGCCAAATAGCCAGTCAGGGTCACGAAGACCGAAGGAGCACTAACTTTCACCTAAGGGTTGTCCAGAACCAGTCGTCCCTTCCCACCTTGTGTGGGTGCTCACCCTCCATATAGCTGTGACATGTTATCCTGCATGCGGGGAGCCACATCTGGCTGGGTAGACCAGCACGGACTGCCTAAAGCTAGCATGGTATCTGTAAAAGAAATTTTTATTCTACTGTCTCAATTGTTGTCTCAGAGGCTTCCTGCCTCCTACTCCTAACCTAGGCCTAGTCCTGGAAGCATCTAGCCTCCATAGAGTCTAACCTAGGCGCTATACCAGGCTGGCCTTGAACTCAGATCTATTTGCCTCTGTCTCCTGGAATAAAGGCATATTTGTATTCCAGCCAGATCAAACAGACCTAGAAGGTCTTTGGATGCCATCTCTTGCCAGAGCAGCGTGCTCTAAATTAACATTCTTCCTTGTCAGGAGCCCCAGGTCTGGCCACCACAACTCCTCTCCACTTCCTTCCACGCTTGTCGCCTTGCTGTTTGCTCCTAATGAATCCGGGCTCTGTCAGCTCCCCCACCCAAGCAGGAAATTATGCCAACTTGCAGAGTGCCTACTATTCCTCACACGCCCTGTCCTAGAAATCCACACAGTCTCTCTCCCAGGTGGCAATCTAGTGCAGAGCTGGGAAGGCACTGAGGGAAATGGTCTGCTTATCCTTCATTCACACCGGAGAAGGGAAGCAGCTGGGAGGGCTGTATACCGTGGGAGAGCCCACCTTCTTTCACACCGGAGAAAGGAAGCTGCTGGCAAAGGACCTTACTTTTGTTGGCTGTATCTGCCAGTGTCCGGGTAAAAGTCCTAGTACCGAGCTAAGCCTGGAGGGCATTTGCCATGGTGGTAGCTACCAATGGTCCTAGTCTACCTGTGCATGAACGAGAAGCTCCCTCCTTGTGGCTCCCAGCTAAGCAGGACCATCCTCTGCACAAGGTCTAGGGAGCCACGTGAGAACATCACGTGGCTGGAAGTGTGGCCACTCAGGGATATGACTGGGCCCTTTCCTGGTCCTGGAAATTTTGTATAGCACATGCTAAGGTCCAGGGGAGCTAGCAGCTCTGCTCCTCAGCCAGGCCCCTCTGCTGTCATGCAGACCCTGGTGGTGGCCATCCAGCATGATGACATCCAACTGGCTCACCTTCCAGGTGGACTCTTTCTCCTTCTGTGCCATGGAAGCACAAAGAATCTGTTCCTCATCATTCTCTCCCTCTTGGTTATTCTTCTGCCAAGCCTTTCTGGTGTCTTGACCTGGACCACGCCCAGGTGATAGGATCAAAGACCCTCCTCCAGGGCCACCAACTGCAAATCTTTCTTGGAGCGGGCAGGACAGGGTCATGGGAGCTCTCCTGGTTAAGGTCTTTGCATCCCACAGATACCCTGAGAGATGCTCAAATCTTTCCATCTCCCTTGTGAAGGGCCATGGAGGTGGGGATGCCCTTGGTTACAAGTCTTTCTAGCCAAGGCATCTTGAAGCCTACATACACACACACACACACACACAGAGAGAGAGAGAGAGAGAGAGAGAGAGAGAGAGAGAGAGAGAGAGAGAGAGAGAGAGAGAGAGAGAGAACTTGCTGGGAACTTGAAGGCTTTGCTTTCCCGACTATTTCTGAAGCCAGGAAAGTCTTGTCTGAGGCTAACTGGCCTCTGAGCCTGGGCCAGGACTAACTTTCCCCTTTACAGATTCCATTAACATTTTTGGCTTCTTGTCAGTCTTCTGATCTCCCAATTTCTCCTCTTGGGAGTTCTGTTCTGGGTTTTGCTATCTTCCCCAAATGGGAATGACAGGCCAAAATCACACACACACACACACACACACACACACACACACACACACACACACACACATGAAAACCCCACATTTTTATATGGGAAAAGCATCCTGGGATTACAGAATGCTGGCTTGCTTCCGGTCACAGGGCAGAGGCTTGGAGAGGGGACTGTGCATCAAGGTCTGCTCCTTTGGGAGCTGGATTTCTTTAGTCAATGGACTGTTCTCCCCTCAGATCAGATTACCTCGCTTCCAGGTCAGAAGAAGCTCTGGTTGAGATCTGCTCTTCCCAGAATGCAAGGCCAACGGGGGAGCCTCTCACAAACCACAGTACTGAAAAGGTCAGGGCCACGGCCGCCCCACTGAAAATCGGTTTCTACTTGCCAGACTGTGCACCTGGGAGGCTACAGGGCCTCTGTCACAGTGACAATTGGCCTTACCCTGGCCATGAGGCAATCAAGCACCCGGAGACCAAGGAAGCAAGGTGGGGACCCGCAACAGTAAGGCTAGACATGGCAGTAGGCACAGAGCAAGGTGAGAGTCAGAAGGTGAAAGAGGCTACAAGACACAGTACAGAGAAGGTGGGATCCAGTGAAGGGAGAGGCTCAGCCATCAGGTGAATACACAAGCCATTAGGTGTGGCCGTTCTAAAGTCACGGGTGACACACACAAAATAAAGCAAAACAAAACAAAACAAAAAAATAGCCGGGTGATGGTGGTGCATGTCTTTAATCCCAACATTTGGGAGGTAGAGACAAGTGGATCACTGTGAGTGATCGCTGTGAGTTCGAGGCCAGCCTGGTCTACAAAGAGTCCAGGACAGCCAAGACTACACAGAGAAACCCTGTCTCGAGAAACAAACAAACAAAACAAAACAAAATAAAGTCACAGGTGATAAAGAAGTGACAATTGAGAGAGAGCCCTGGAGCCAAGGAAGGAAGTGATGGGTAGAGGAGTGGAGAAATGGGGACAAAAGGCAGGAGCAAGGTCCCCTCAGAGCCCTTCTGAGAGAGACAGAATGCAGGGGACAGAGGCAGGGCGGAGCAGGCATGGGCTTTGCTGCCCCAGGAGCTCTTCTGAAGACAGGGAGAAGAAAGCAAACAGAAACAGGAACTGGGAGCCAGTCCTATCTGGCAGCAGCATCCACACCCAGACAGCAGAGAGCTTGGGTGTCCTTTAAAGAATCTACGCAGGGGTTGCCTTCACCTGCCAAGCCACCTATCGAGTGAACGTCAATGATCTAATCAAGATACCTTGTCCACAAGGTGTTGCTCCAGCCTGTCATCTCGACAGCTCGCTCAGCAGTATCACTGAGCGGAGGAGGACCAAGCCTCAGCGTTGGCAGAGGAGCTGACAGGCTCAGCCTGTCTGATAAAAGTAAGCAAGTCAGCTTATTGTGACATAGACATGTGCTAGATGTGTGTCCCCTCATGGAGAGGGGGACAGTCGCACAACTCTGTAACTACAATAAAGTCATTGAATTATATACACTTTGTATGGGTGAATTTTGTCATATAAAAATTTTATCTCAATGAAGGGCTTCTTTTTTTTTTTTAAGGTCTGTCGAGATGGCTCAGCAGTTAAGAACACTTGCTCCTCTGGCAGAGGACCAGTTTTGGTACCTATATGACTCACAACCATCTATAGCTACAGTTCCAGAGAATCCACCTTCCTCTTCTGGCCTCAGTAGGCACTATGTACATATGATGCCGCAAACACACAGGCACACACTCACACCAATAAAATTTTATAATTTAAAAAAAATAATGAAAGAAATGTGTTTGCTTTGGGGAGGGAGTCGTTTCTAGACTGGGTTTCTCTGTGTAGTCCTGGCTATCCTGGAACTCACTCTGTAGGCAAGGCTGGCCTCAAACTCGGAGATCTGCCTGCCTCTGCCTCTGGGATTAAAGGCATGCACCACCCCTCTGGCTTATTTGCTTTTTTTTTTTTTTTTTTTTTTTTTTTTTTTTAAGTTCTTTTGAATGGTTTTTTATGGCTGGAGAGATAGCTCAGAGGTTAAGAGCACTTTCTGTTCTTCCAAAGGCCCTGAGTTCAATTCCCAGCAACCACACAGTGGCTCACAACTATCTATAATGAGATCTGGTGCCATCTTCTGGCAGGCAGAATACTGTACAAATAATAAATGAATAAATCTTTTTTTTTTTTAAGTTTTTTCATATAATATATTTTGTTCATGCTTTTCCCTCCCCCCAAGTCCTCCAATGTCCTCCCTGCCTCTCTGCTTGCCCAACTCCATGACCTTACTCTCGTTAAAAAAACAAAACAGAAACAACGAAACACATACAAAAAAGAACTCAGCAAAAATCTAAACCAAAAGACCAATAAAACAAAAAATGCCCAAACAAAGCAAAATGAGACAAGGTCCTAGCTAACTCTAGCTGTAGAATCCCACCTCTCCTCACCTTATGCCATGTCGCCCGGGGAGGCTCATGAGGAAGGAAGAGTTGACAAGTGAAGGGGCAAAGACTTACTATACCATTAACAGCCAATAATCTGCAGCTCTGCCTACACCCAATGTTGGCAACAGAGTTCTGGCTGAAGACCAGGGCCAGCTTGGCTTTTATTCCTGTGGATCGAAGTTCAGACACCCCGCCAGCCCTAGCACCTGGTAACCCATGGAGCACTCAGTGGGCACCAAGCAAATGTTTGTTGAAAAGATGGAAAGAAGGGTGTAGGTGGAAGAGAGATTTGTTTTTAATATCATAACTTTAAGAAAGCACGTATGGAAAGAGACTAAGCAGAGACCCCCTTAGATAGGAGCTGATCCTTAATTCCATTCCGTGTGCCTTCCCTGAGCATCTGTAAAGTGCTGTTGTAAGCACTGTGAGGCACAGCCATAAATAACTATGTTAAAGAAATTAATCTCAACAGACCATATCACAAGGGAGAGAGGGGAAGGGGAGAGCAAAAAACCAGAAAGCCTGCTGGGAACCAGGCTCCAAGCAAGGCCTTGTATCCCTTGGCCTCGTGCTGTCTCCACTGACACCATGCCAAGGAAAGGTCTCATGCTAGTTTGCTGATGAGGACAACCAGTCTTACGGGCATGGCATGCTGATATGAGGTAGACTCAAGACTTGAGCCTCGTGGTAAAAACGCAAGCTCTTTTCGTAAATTCACGATAAGCCAAGATCTAAAGATGGAGTGACGCAAAGAGGATCTACCGGCCACGTCTCCTTACAAGTGGCAGGCAAAGTAATGGGTAGGGACATGAGCTTCAGACAAAGAAATCTCAACAATTACTAAGGACGTGGCCTGGAATGTGTTGCTACTTTCTTCAGGCCTCAATTTCCTCCACTATACAACGGGGATAATAATAGTGTCGCTCTCATAAGACTGCTATGAACACAAAGTGAATTAGTGTCTATAAAGCCCTTAGCCAAGGGCCCAGGTCACAGCAAGAACTGCGCAGAGATCCGGCTCCACTAACTGACTCTACATGCTCAGCAATTATAGTTATCACATAGACTGGGCAGGTCCAGGACCACACATGCAACAACGACTCTAATTGTTTCGCCTTTTACCCTGCTGTGCACCCACCTGCTTCTGTCCCGAGCTTACTCCAGTGTCCTCCTTACTTAGTTTCCTATCTTCAATTTCTCTCTCTTCTGCAAGATAATCTTTTTCTTCCTCGCAATGGGGGGGGGGGGGGGGGGGCGATGTCTAGAGAGCCCTTGAGGCTGGAGAATGGGAAGGGTGGGATGGAGTAGGATGAAAAGGGCACGGCTGGGTTTGTGCATGAGGACAGGCCCGTACTGAGTCCAGCTGACACTAGAGTGCACATCTCAACAGTGGGAGTAACGTGGGAGGAAGGATTGGGCTGCGTCGCATATAAAGCTTAGAAAGCCAAGAAGAAAAACCTGGGACTTCATGTGGGGATGGTGTTTTAGCAGTGGGCTTTAGGAGGATTAGCCTGAGGGCAGATGAGGGCTGGCTTGCAAAAGACAGACACAGAGTCAGGGAGTAAGTGGGCGGTGTGCCGATGAGTCCCACAGGCTGACAGTGAGGGTGCCCAGTGAGGGTAAAGGGGAGCAGTTTAGGTTGCTGCAACATGCATGTTTCCATACCAGCCCAGATGCAATGGGCTACTTTGCAGACTGCTACACACACACACACACACACACACACACACACACACACACACACACACACACATGCAGGCGTGCTAACAGGTCTTTGTTAAGTATTTGCCTCGTCCGTACCTGACGCTATATACTAAATGCTTGTTTTAGTTAGGGGTTCTACTGCTGCTATAAAGACCACAACCAAAAGCAACTTGGGAAAGAAAGCATTAGTTTCAGCCAAAAGTGCCACAACACGGTCCATCATGGAGGGAGGGCAGGGCAAGAAGGCAAGGCAGGAGCCTGGAGGCAGGAACCGAAGAGGAAGGCTTGGGGGAACACTGCTTTACTAGCTTGAGCCTCGTGGCCTTTCAGGCTGCTTTCCTAGACTAGTGATCTTTCCATAGTAATGTCAGGGCAGTCTGCTGTCTTGCAAATAGCAAAAGGCCTTGAGCTGCCAGGCACTGAACGCAGAATACAGGCTCACTCACAAACTCAAGGATGTTGGATGTGTCTGTAACTCACAGCTCACAGATCCATCCTGTAGGCCTGGAGCAAAGTATTCAAGAGCCTATAGAACATTTCTTCACAGATTCAGTAAGTGGCAGTTAATGACAACAGTAATAAATTGTTAATAAGAGAGCGTCCGGGACAGGCTGTGAAGATGACTAAAGATGAAGCCGCAGAAGGAGCGGCTTAGTCCTGGCTGTGATTACCTGGTGAGAGAGGCACATTAGTCATCTTCAAATGCGCACAGTACTGTCAGGTAGGGGAGACAGAGAAGACGCGTTCAGTGTGGCTCAGGAGAGCAGAACTCATATGAAGGAGGCCATAGAAGGTTCCAGTCCCCGAGGATAACCCATGTGAGAGTCAGCTTCTTTGGGAGGTAGTGAGGTGCTGTTGCTGAAGCATTTCCAGGGGAAGGCCTGTGAGACCCATGAGAAGAAAGGAGCCGCAGCAGTCCCTCTCAAGCTTAGGCGTGCCAGAATTACCTATAGCGCTGGAAAACCCTGGCTCTGTGCCCAGGATCTTGGCTTCCTCCTGCTGAGGGTGGAGCCAGAGTGTCTGTGTCTCCTGGCTGCTTTTCAGGTAGTGCTGCTGGCCCAGAGTTCACAGCCTGAAAGCTTTGCACAGCAGCTCCAAAGTGCAGGGCTTTTCAGTCAGCCCATGACAACCCTTCCAGAGATTGTAGGGAACTGGAAAAATTATGAGTTGTCCCAAGTCTTTGTTCTCGGCATTATAATCTCCTTTCTTTTATGAAAAGATGGTAGTGAGCTTTTTGTTTGCTTGGGGTTTTTTGTTGTTTGTTTTTGTTTTTCCAAGACAGGGTTTCTCTGCGTAGCCCTGGCTGTCCTGGAACTTGCTCTGTAGACCAGGCTGGCCTTGAACTCAGAAATCCACCTGCCTCTGCCCTCCTGAGTGCTGGAATTAAAGGCGTGCGCCACCACCACCCAGTGCAGATGGTAGTTCTTTTGCTGATTTGTTTCTTTTGTTTTTTAAAAAATCTATTTATTTACTTTTATGTATATGAGTGCTCTATCTGAATATACATCTGCATACTAGAAAAGGGCACCAGATCTCTTTCCATACATGTTTTCTTAAAGTTATGATATTAAAAACAAATCTCTCTTCCACCTACACCCTTCTTTCCATCTTTTCAACAAACATTTGCTTGGTGCCCACTGAGTGCTCCATGGGTTACCAGGTGCTAGGGCTGGCGGGGTGTCTGAACTTCGATCCACAGGAATAAAAGCCAAGCTGGCCCTGGTCTTCAGCCAGAACTCTGTTGCCAACATTGGGTGTAGGCAGAGCTGCAGATTATTGGCTGTTAATGGTATAGTAAGTCTTTGCCCCTTCACTTGTCAACTCTTCCTTCCTCATGAGCCTCCCCGGGCGACATGGCATAAGGTGAGGAGAGGTGGGATTCTACAGCTAGAGTTAGCTAGGACCTTTTCTCATTTTGCTTTGTTTGGGCATTTTTTGTTTTATTGGTCTTTTGGTTTAGATTTTTGCTGAGTTCTTTTTTGTATGTGTTTCGTTGTTTCTGTTTTGTTTTTTTAACGAGAGTAAGGTCATGGAGTTGGGCAAGCAGAGAGGCAGGGAGGACGTTGGAGGAAGGAAAAACATGGACAAAATATATTATATGAAAAAACTTTAAAAAAAAAAGATTTATTCATTTATTATTTGTACAGTATTCTGCCTGCCAGAAGATGGCACCAGATCTCATTATAGATGGTTGTGAGCCACTGTGCAGTTGCTGGGAATTGAACTCAGAACCTCTGGAAGAGCAGACAGTGCTCCTACCTGCTGAGCCATCTCTCCAGCCCTCCCCAACCCCAACCCTCCCATCCCCACTGATTTGCTTCTTAATGTTTAGGGCGGGGGTCTTGGTTTTTGTTTTGTTGGTTAGTTTTGTTCCTTCGTTTGTTTTTAAAGTCTTACTATGTAGCCATGGCTGGCATAGAACTTGCTAAATCAAGAAGGCTGGCTTCGAACTAAAAAAGATCCTGTGCCTCTTCTGTGTTAGGAATAGTTTTCAGTCGCCATGCCCAGCAGAGTATTTAGTGTCTTCACCTGGTAAAATAATAAGTGGCGGCCACATGGCAGTCCATAATTTACAATAAACGACATTTCACCGAAATCTAGGAAACACTGTATTTCAGTGTGTGGCGTCTACAGTGAGCAGTTGCTCTGAGACCCTCACGTGTCTTTCATTTTATTCTTTGTCGTACTAGGAATTGAATGTGGGTTCTTAAGTGTGTGCTCTAGGTTAGTGCTCTACCATTGAGATACGCCTCCTGCCCTTCAGTGTCTTTCTAAAAAATATTACTTGTCCTTTTTGTCGGGGACAAGTGCTAACTCTGAACAAATTGGGCATTTTATGAATGCTTTCATATCGTTATGTGTATCTATTACTATAAACGGCTATCCAGCCTGCAGCCATGCCCTCCACAAGGCTACTTACAGAAGAAGGGCATTCTGTCCCTTGTTAAAGCAGGGGCTGCTGTCTTGTTTTGTAGCTAAGGATTTTGCTGTGTCTACAGTCCATGCTCACCCCATTAGCTATCACGTCCCCCCTCGTGCCAGTTTCCCTACCCAAACCTGCAGAACGGCAGGCCACCAAGCACATTAAGTCAACACTGTCATCATCTATATCTGTTTAAATCAATGGGCTGTGACCTGGGTTTCATTTTGGTTTTATCAAAGAATGAGAGCATAGGCTTGGTAAGGGCAGAGATCTGCCTCTTCCGATAGCAACTGATGATGGCAGCGTTGTCCTGAACTTAGGATGTGGAGGAATTTATCTATGGCAACTGAGTTGCCTGCCCCGACTAAAGAATAGGGATCCAAACCAGGAATTTTCAGATGGAGGGATTTAGCCATCACTATAGCTTTGTTAGCATCTTCCAAAGTGAACTGCTGGAAACCTAATCGCTGGGTAAAAGGAAAGATAGATAATTATTACTATATGTATGCTGGTCTCATTGCCAATATGATTCTGATCAGGAACCAAGCTGGAAGCTGAGCGTGCTGGCACACCCCTTTAATCCCAGCACTCGGGAGGCAGAAGCAGGTAGACCTGAGTTTGAGGACAGCCTGGTCTACATAGCAAGTTCCAGGTTACCCAAGGCTACATAAAGACACCTTGTTTAAAAAAAAAAAGAAAGAAAAGAAACAAACAAACAAACAAAAACAAAGGGTGGGTGCGGTGGGGCATGCCTTTTACCCCAGCACTCGGGAGGCAGAGGCAGGTGGATCGCTGTGAGTTCAAGGCCAACTTGGTCTACAAAGGAAGTCCAGGACAGCCAAGGCTACACAGAGAAACCCTGTCTCAAAAACCAAAACACCAAAACCAAAAAAACCAAAACACCAAAACCAAAAACTCAAGCTGGAAGCTAGCTGTGCTAGTCCACACCTGTAATTCTAGCACTCCACAAGTAAGGAACAAAGGATCACAGGTTCAGGGCCAGCTTTTGGCTACATAGAATATTCAAAGCCAGTCTCAGATACATAGCAAGTTTGAGACCCTGGACTATAGAATGAGACCCTGTCTCACAAAAAAATAAAAACAGAAACCAAGATGGGGTTCAGTTGCCATGGGGGCACTGGCATTGTGTGCAGTGTACAGATCCATGGATATTAAGACATGGTATCTGCACAAACCCTCACATTAAGGCTAGGCAAGACAACCCAGTAGGAGAAAAAGGGTCCCAAGAGCAGGCAAAAGAGTCAGAGACATCCCCATCCTCAGTGTCAGGGGTCCCCCACAAACACATTAAGCCAACAACCATAGCATATATGCGGAGGACCTAGGGTGGACCCACGCAGGCTCCGTGATTGGCACTTCAGTCTCTGGGAGCCCCCTATGAATCTTGCTTCGCTCTGGGTTCTCCTGGTGCCCTTGGCCCCCCTGGCTCCCACAATCCTTCCCTTCCCTCTCCCGGGGCTTTCAGTAGAGGAACGTGATGGAGATCTCCAAGCCCCAGGTTCTTTGGCTAATGTTTGGCCGTAGGCCTCTGCATCTGCTTCCTTATTTTTGAGGATCCGTCCCACATGTGCCTCCCATTTCTTCGAGCCTGTGGTCAAACAACACACTGTAGGAAGAGTAAATATCATGAGCCAGGAAGGGAATAAAAAGGTAAGCGAAAACAGACCTGGCCAGAGTCCCACAGTACTATCTAAGGACACGCCACCAAAGGCCTCTAGCTCGCTCACAAAGCCTTACCCCTCAAAGAGTCACCATCCCCCAATGGTTTCACCTTGGAGATCAAGCCTCTGATGTCAGTCTTTGGGAGACTTCCAACACATAGGCTCTGCCATCTGGTTTTGAGGGCTGTCTTGGATGATGGTTATAACGACCCTGGAGTGTGACAGGTCCTTGATAGTAGCCATTATACTGAGTCCACCTTCAGTATTTCCACAGTCCTGGCCCCTAGAGGAATTGAGCACTTCCTACTTCATACAATTACAGTGCATTTAGTCCCATTACAGTTATGGGAAACGAATCTATAATTATGCCTGTGTTCGCTAGCATTGTCCGCAGAAACTCCCAACTGTCTAAGAGGAGATAAACGGTAATTATGGGAGCTCTGGTTACAAAGGGTGAGAAAGCCCATGGCAGGCTACCCTCAAGGTGAGACATGAGGTCAGTTCAGGCTTGAGTCTGAAGGCCCCCAGGATGTGGTTTTGATTTCCAGCCACAGGAAGAGTATGCTGGCTGCAGAAAAGAAATGAATCGCACCTTTCCTTTGCATTTCGCTTTCCTTGGGGCCACAGTGATTGCAAGGTGGCCACCCACACATGAAGGGGTGTGGGGTAAACTTCCTTTCCTTTCTGCACTGATTCAAATGCCAGTCCTTCCCGGCACGCTGGTGCCTGATCACTAACCCAGCACTCGGGAGGATTGCAGGTTTCAGGCCAGCCTGAACTATGTAGAGACATCCAGGCCCAGAGTGCTCTGCCCAGAGAGCTCCTGATGCTGACTGTGAGCCTGTCTCTTCCCTCATACTCAGAAATGATGTCTTATCAGGTTTCTGGGTATTCCTTGGATGTCAAGTTGGCATCCAAAGTTGACTATCACAGAGGCTGACCTATAAAACAAATTCAATAAATGTTAGCACTTACCATGACTGACGTTATCACCTACCAAAGTGTGACACGTGGGAAGGGAGTCCTGAAGAACTGCTCTGCACAGCCTGGCAAATGAGCTACCACCGTCATACTTTTGGCTTTAAATGAGTGAGTTTATTAAGAATAAGCCAGAAAACAACAAATAGGTGCTCAAAAGAGAGGGCAGAAATCAAGTGGAGAGGTCCAGTTAAGGCAGCCAGGTGGAGTTCCCAATAGAGAGAGAGAGACCTCGGCATGGCTGAGTGAATGAGTGTCCCCGTGGGGGTGAGCCTCCCAAGTGAAAGAACAAGTAACACCTGCTAAGGACACTCCACCAAGCATGCAGCCTAAACCACCTGGGAAGGCTGTGGTAGGTAGAGTTGTCTTCTGAGCTTTCTCTCTGTGGCCAAGTTCCCCAAGACTGGACTTCTTCTCCTCCCCACTGTGGGCATTTGTAGATAGGAGGATAAGGAGCTTCGCCTTTGGTGGAAGAACCTTGCCTTCTGGCTCTTCTCAGGGACAGAGTTTCTTCTTCTTGGGCCGTTTTGCTATTCTTTTCCTTGCCTGTCACAGAGTTGGGAGGTAACCCATCCTCAGACTAGGGCTTGAGAAGGACACTTTGAGACAAATATACTTGATTGTGAAATGTGGGGCATGGAGGCAAGCTCCCTTCCAGAGCCCGCTCCGCAGTGAGCTCCAGCCAACAGAGTGGGCCCTCTACTACACGTGTGCCCATTGCCCTTCTTTTCCTCGATGCCAGACACAAAGCAGTCACTCTCTGGATGTTTATGGAATGGATTGCTATCTTATGTAATCATGAGTAGGTGTGTGCTATTCCCAGCATCTTTGGTGAAAATTATAATTGTCCCAAGTTTTGTTGTGCTCTCTATGGTCTGGCTTTGTAAGCTGTTCCCATGTGCCCTCCACCGTCCATGACTGGTCTCTGGGCAGACTGGGTCCTTCCACCTAAAGCCCAGCTCCGCCTGTAGGGAGTTGAAGCTAAATATACAACGTGGTGTGTAATCTCAATTGACGAGATCTGGAATCAGCCAGAGGTCTCTGGGCCTGTCTATGAGGGACTGTTTTAACTAGAGTGGGAAGACTCACCCATCATGGGTGGCAGCAGTCCCAGAGCTGGGATGCTAGGCAGCATAAGCATTCATTGCTGGGATTAAAGGTATATGACACCATGCCCAGCCTTTCCTTTCCTTTTTAATCTTCCCAGACAAAACAAATCAACAACAACAACAACAACAACAACAACAACAAAAAACACTCTCAAGTCCAGGCCAAAGGAGCAGAAGAGCAAGAAGGCACAACAGCGGCAAACCATAGGCAGACTGGAGGGCCTGCCTGCATCCCTGCACCTGCTCTGCAAACCATAGGCAGACTGGAGGGCCTGTCTGCATCCTCACACCTGCTCTGCAAACCATAGGCAGACTGGAGGGCCTGTCTGCATCCTCACACCTGCTCTGCAAACCATAGGCAGACTGGAGGGCCTGCCTGCATCCTCACACCTGCTCTGCAAACCATAGGCAGACTGGAGGGCCTGCCTGCATCCCCGCACCTGTTCTGCAATCACCAAGTCACTCATATCAGTGTCCTTCCTCCCCCTGCTATGAGGCAATCTTGTTCCTTCCTAGTGAAGACACCCTCTACACCCCAAGGCAGACATTAAAGAGGATGTCTTGAAGAGACCCCAAGCACACTCACACAATTGTCCATTTTAAGCATGCTTATAAATATTTTATATGAAAAGCTCTTCCTGTCCGGTGTTGCTCATTCTAGGTACATAGGAAAGAAGAACCCACCAGCACTGTGTGTGGGCACGTGAGTGCACCTGCACAGTTTTGTTTTGTTTTGTTTTGTGGGTGTAGGTGTGTATGGTGCACACACGAGTGTGCACTCACATGTGGAGGCCAGAGCAGGACACAAAAGTGTCTTCCTCTTTTGCTCACTACCTTATTGGCTTGAGACAGAGTGTCTCACTGGACCAGACCCCTCCATTTCTAGCTAGATTGGCTGCCCAGCAAGCTCTTGGGATCCATTATCTCCACCCCGGATGCTGGGGTTACAAAACCATGCATCCACGCCCAGTTACTGCCAGGACTTCCCTTAACCCTCCCCTCATCTCCCTGGATGTGCTGGTCAGAAATGGATGGCGATGGTGGAGTTCTCCATCCACACAGTTCTGAGACAGCCCCGGGATTCCATAATTCTGTTGGTAGTGTTTGGTTTTTTTTTTTTTTTTTTTTTTTTTTTTTTTTTTTTTTTTTTTTTTGGGCAAACCTGTAGGTATTTGGAAATTAGAGAAAATATTAAATTCTCACCAATGGTTGATGCTATAGTTAAATCAATACTGATCTTGAGTAGAGAAGGGGAAGGGAGGAGGGGGTCAGGGAGGAAGAGAACTAATGTTACTACTGTTCCTACTAAGGTGCTGGGGGTGTAACTCGATGACAGAGTTCACGCCTAGCGTACACGAAGCCCTGTGTTTAATTGTCAGAACCAGAGAGAGACAGAGAGGCAGGGATAGAGACACACAGAGAGGCACAGAGACAGAGCAGGTCATTGTTGAAAGGTTAGATTCAGGGAGCTGTGGCAGCCTGGAGGACAATTTAGCAAGCATCCCCATGTATCTGGTCTTCACACCACAGGGTAGGAAAAGCCTTCTCAAATGCTTCCCGCTTTTTGTCTGTGATTCGGAGCCCCAGAAAGTGACGACCCACCTGATCCCGGGAGAAGATTCAAGTGCCGGAAAGTCCCAGATGGTGAGAGCCACACTCCAACTTTGCTGTTTGCCAGAACAAGACAGTGACCCAACTTTCCTGACCTCTCTGCATCCGACTGTCTCCACTCCCCTAGGATAACCTCTTGCGCTGGCTTTAAAGACCAAATGATCTGAGAAATTGTACTATATACATCCCTACCAGAAACGCCAGGACTATGGTGTTTATTAAACTCTTAAACAGGGGTGGGGGTGGGGTGGGCAGGGGGGACACCTGTGTCGATTGGGCTTGTATTTATCAGGAAAAGAAAAGGACAATTTCATCTTAAGAAGAGTGCTGTGTGGTTGAACCATTCCAGGGATTGTCCTTAATCTCTGGCTAACCTGTGAATTTGCTTCCCAGGGCACCTAGTCCCACATTACAACTGACCCACTTTCATGTCTCGTCGACTCTGTAACTAATGTGCAGCCATGAGTAGATTCCTGGTCAAAGCAGCCACTTTGATTCTAGGAAAAATAAATAACTGACTCAAGATTATTCTTCTATGATGTCATTTCTATGACTCTTTGTCTCTGTCTGTCTGTCTGTCTGTCTGTCTGTCTGTCTGTCTCTCTCTCTCTCTCTCTCTCTCTCTCTCTCTCTCTGTGTCTGTAGTTTGACCAGTTAGATATCTCTGTCTGTCTGTCTGTCTGTCTGTCTGTCTGTCTGTCTGTCTGTCTCTCTCTCTCTCTCTCTCTCTCTCTCTCTCTCTCTCTCTCTCTCTGTGTCTGTGGTTTGACCAGTTAGATATCTCTGTCTGTCTGTCTGTCTGTCTGTCTCTGTGTGTGTGTGTGTGTGTCTGAGACCAGGGAAGTAACGCCAGGGGCTCATGGTGAGGAGAATGCAATTCTAGAGAGGCAGCAGCAGGAGGGAGGTTTTGGAGTGACAGGGCCTTTCTGTGCTCTCCTTGTGTGGTAACTTTATTGCCTAACGTGCAATAAAGTAAGCTGTCTCCCATACGTCCATTTAAAACAGTGGCTAACTGGCACAGCTCCGGGTGACTCTTCTCCTTGTTTAGAAAACGGCAACCGGAAGAATTAGGAATTTGTGAAGAGAGGGGCAAGAGCATAACCGGAAGCCGCGGGAAGCGGCAGGAAGGGAAGGAGTGTGAGAGCACCCACTCTCCAGGTACAGCACCGGCTCTGAGCACTTGTTCATTCTTTTGATTTGACAGTCGCTTCCTAAAAGTGACCATTTTTATCCACAGGCTTCCTTCTTCTCATCCCAAGGACACGACTATCCCAATTAGTCATTTTCACTGCTTCTCCTATAAAATACTCATCACTAGTTAATTTTGAAAGTAACCTTGCTGTCCAGATTACAGCATACCTGATCTCTTCTCAGAACACTTAACTTCCAAAAGAAACAAAGGGCTGGCTTGAATATTGCCTCAGACGGATCCAGGGCGAGACACTGTCTGAGCAGGCTCTCTCTTCTCACAGCACCTCTGGGCTTTGGCGTGGTATACTGGTATGTAGCATGACACAAACCTGTCTGGAACTACCTTCAAACCATGAAATAGGGCCCGGGGAGCTGGCTCAGTTGGTAGAGTGCTTGTCATGCAAGAGCAAGGATCTGACTTCAGGGTCTCACCGCCCATCTTAAAAGCCAGCTGTTGGGAGCAGGAAAGACAGCTCAGCAGTCAAGAACCGAGGGTTCAATTCCCAGCAACCTACATGGTGGCTCTCAACTGTCTGTAACTCCAGTTTCGGGGGGATTCAATGTCTTCTGGCCTCCACTGGCTTCTGTACTCACGTGGTGCATGTGAACCCACGTAAGCACACACATACAAATACATGCACGCAAAAAAACTAAAAACTAAAAACAAACAAACAAAACAAGCAAACTTTTTTTTTAAAGTTTGATGTGTCAGTGCACACCTGAAATAGCACTGGGAAGTGGAAACCAAGTGGATCCCTTACGACTTAGTGGCCTGCCAGTCTAGCAAGTTCCAGCTACAGCAAGAGTCGCTGTTTCAAAAAGAAGGATGGAAGGTAATTGAGAATGACACTCAACATTGAACACTGGTCTACACACACGCACGCGTGCACACACACATGCACACACAGGCACGTACATACGCACTTATCCCCGCATACATAAACATGCATACCAAGAAATAAAGAAGGTTAAAAAAAAGTTAATATTAACCCAAAATAATATAATCATTTTGACAAAAAGTAAAAAGAATATTATGAACATGTGTTTTCCACTTAATGAACATTTCAAGTGATAACTCTAACCGTCGTTATCTTAGTTGGGTAAGACAGTTCAGGTTTGGGCAGCTTTCTTTTAAAGCCGAGGCTAAACAAGCTCTCACTTTGAACTTTGATTGCTATTGACTATCCGAACTGCCACCTTCACTCTACATAACCGTTGGTCAACACGGTATGTCTACAATGCCCTAGTCATTACATTACAAACTGGAAATATAAAAATGCTGTAATAACAAGGCACTGTTTGCCCTTAAGCTCCATCTGTAGGAGTGAGAGACACACAAAGGGACAATTATACAAAAATGGAAAGATCTGTGAGGCTTTAGAGGTGGCACTGCGGGGATCTCCGGGCTGGGTGCTGTTTTAGCTCTGTGATAGGGTGGAAGGGGCATTCTAGAGACAGAGTCACCAAAGGATGAAAGACAGCCGCGGAATGCAGTGCCAGAGTGTGTGTCTGGACAAAGGTGAAAAGAGAGGGATTCAGGAAAGACCTGGTATGTAACCCCAGGGTTGAAAGGTAATCTCCAAAGCTTCCTCCTATCCAAGGAAAAGTGCAAACGCCACTGAACGTAAGTTTCTGGTGAGGTAGCCTGGGCTCCGCAAGGCCTGAGCCATGTGCTTGGTTCTCACTCGTAAAGCCCTTTCTGTCTCCAAGCCTCCATCCACTTTGGCCTCAACGTGGAAGAACGCCATCATGGTCTCTGGGCTTTTAAATTGCTCGACAGGTGGAATTCACAACTCATCGTGTATAAAATGGGGGTCCCAACTACCCACGACCCAGAACTGCTAAGGGGGGTAGTAGCTTAAATGCATTTGTAGTAAATGCCT
This sequence comes from Acomys russatus, assembly GCF_903995435.1. Lineage (NCBI taxonomy): Eukaryota > Metazoa > Chordata > Mammalia > Rodentia > Muridae > Acomys > Acomys russatus. Next base: position 5,077,095 of record NC_067165.1, read on the forward strand.
TGAAAATTACAAAGACACCCCCTCCTGGCTTTGAGACAGGACCTGCCCTGGTCAAGGCCAGAGGACTCTCCTGCTAGGGCAGAAGGATGGTTGTCTGGAGCGCCTCCCACCCTCGCGGGGTAACCCAAAGCACGACTGCTTGACCTTGTCGAAAGGAGGCGCCACCTAAGGGAGAGATCAAGGGTGTTCACCTACGATCTCCTGGGCAGGAAGCCTGAGTCCCCGCCAAGCCGGCCGCTGGACGACCCTACTAGCGCCCCCGGCCCGGGTCAGCCCCTCCTCGCGCGCCGACTAGAAGAGGGTGGAGCATCCCGGCTCCCGCAGCCAATGAACGCAGCGGCTCCCTGGTCCGATCCCCGGCGCGGCTCACCATTGGTCGCCGCCTGGGTCTCGGCCCACCGAACCTTGGCGACCCAAGCCAATCGCGAGGCTGCGGGCCCGACTTACAGGCTCCCGGGGCGGTGGCGGCAGGCGCGGAGCCGGCGGAGCGCGGAGCGGGCGACAGTGACGGGCGGCGCGAGCCCGCATCCTCCTGAGCGGCGCGCCGCGACGCCATGGAGCCCACCGTGTCGCTGGCCGTGTGCGCGCTGCTCTTCCTGCTCTGGGTGCGAGTGAAAGGGTTGGAGTTCGTGCTCATCCACCAGCGCTGGGTGTTCGTGTGCCTCTTCCTGCTGCCGCTCTCGCTCATCTTCGACATCTACTACTACGTGCGCGCCTGGGTGGTGTTCAAGCTGAGCAGCGCGCCGCGCCTGCACGAGCAGCGCGTGCGGGACATCCAGAAGCAGGTGAGCAGTTGCGGGGCGCGGCTCTGCGCCGGGCTAGCGGTCCGCTGGGCGACGGGGGCGTGTGCGGAGCCCGAGGAGCGGCCATGGGAAGGGGATCGCGAAGGACCCGGCGTGAGATGGGGGAAGGGACTGTCCAGGGATGAAACGGAATCAGCAAAAGCACTGGGGCAACAAATAACAACCCTTCCCCGAAGCTTATGAACTGTCCGCTAGGTGCAGGGCATGCGCAGTACCTGGAAAACGAGGGGCCCTAAACCCTCGGGAGTCAGGTAACTAAACTCATCAGGCACCCGCATTCCAGAGGAGGAATGGCCTCTGGGAGGTGGTGCAGGGAAATGGGGGTGGGGGGGATGATTCAAGTGGAGAGATTGGTTGAGCAAGGGTAGGGAAGCTGAAGAGCACGGGCAGTGAGAAGGTTAGAAAGTCAGTTTGGAGAAAAGCATTGTGCTAGGAAAGAGGTGAAAGTTGTGTTTTGCAGTCCGAGGTGCTTTGGATGCCTTTACAATAGAGGATTAAAAAGAGAAGGCGGAATCAGCCCCCAGCCTCTGGTAGAGTCTCGGACTCCGCAAATGTGCAGTCACTCTGCACCCAGATGTAGTTGCTCGTCTCCCAGTGAATAGATGGTGAGTTCACATAGGCCAGCAGGCACCTAGGCCAAGCCTCCTGCACAGTGAAGCCGTCTTCCCACGTCCAGGGCTGGCATGGGTTCCCTCTACCTCTCCTTCTAGTCTTCTCTAACTGGCATAAGGCTGCAGAGAGTGTCTCTTCCCGCTGCCGCCCTCAAGGCAGCCCACCCTCTTCTTCTATTTACTTCATGCTGTATGCTGTAGGCTGAGAACTGCAGGCTGAGCCTGAAGGTGCAGGCCGACTGACCTCCACACCAGAAGACCTTGCCCAGTGAGAGGAGATGCAGGAGGCACAGCGATCAGGAACAGTTTGCACTGCTACCCTGGGCTCCATAGCTCATAGTCAAAGCTCCACAGCTCTCCTGTCCCCCCACCCCACCTGCACCGTCTCTCGTCTGCAGGATCAGATCTGACATTTACCTCCTGGATGCCCTGGGAGCTCCCAAAGACACGGACTGTTATCTGACAGCTCGCTTTGGGGCCACAGTGTATGACCGAGCGCTTATTAACCTTAATGAAACTGGAAGGATGTGCTGGGAACAGGAAACCATGGGGCCCATGACCCCACACCTTCTGCCCCGCATGTGTGTGATTTACAGTCCACAGCCATGTGGTGCCTGGTCCCTGTTTTACTAAAATGGGGTTGAAGTTGTGAGTCGTGTGCCCAGGACCACACAACTGGTAATTAAGGCAGGGACTCACACTGGCTTGGCCTAAGAGCCTGGAAGCTCAACTCCCTCAACCCCATCGCTCCACTCCTTCCCACGAGCCTGGTTGTGTTGCCTTGTGCATAGCTTCTTACCTTAGCTATCTGAGTAAGTCACCCTTGCTGTCTCTTGAGAATTTGACAGAGAAGGGTATTTGTTGTTGTTGTTTGTTTGTTTGTTTTGTTTTGTTTTTCAGGCTTTGCCTCTCTGCTCCAATCCAATCAATGTTCAAGGCTTGACAGTCTCTATCTGTGTACCTCACACTCTGTTTGCAGAAAGTCTCCGACTTCAGGGTCAGGCAGAGCTGGGTAGTCTTGGAACTCACCTTTTGTCTTCCTACCGCCTTTCTGCCAGACTGAATAAGAGGGAAGCCCAAGCCCATGCCATCTGCCTGACAGCTCCGGGGCAGCTTCTAACGCCTTGGCGGGACTCTTGCAAAACTTTGTTGAAGCTGGTTTGAGCAAAAAGAAGCCATACCAGCTTATGTCCTGAAAACAATTCCCGCTGGCTGAGGTGTGACTGAATCCAGGGCCCCCTGTCCCATTTATCTTCATCTTGCCTCCTGTGTCTTCCTTAGTGCTTCCTTCCTCGAAGCTGACTCCATTCTTTTGAGGTGCTATTTTCCTGTGGCTCACTTTCTGCCTCAGTAAAGAGGAAATGCCCCTCCTGGAACCAGACCCAGTGGCTTGGCCTCTGGAATCACAGACCCATTCCTAAAGCTGCCCCCTGTGGCCAGCAGGGTCCAGTCGGCCTGGGTGCCAGGGACAGGGATTACTAGACGCAGATGAAGAGGAAAGGATGGTGCTTGGCTCCCCTAACCACAGACATGCATTGTGCTTGCCTGGTCCATCTGCGGGGACAAGACATCTCCTTTATTTCTCACCAGCACATTGCCCTCTCCATCGTTTCTGCTCTGGGGTGGCAGTTCTGCCCATTGGCTGGCCACTCCGTCCCTGCCCCTCTCTCCCTGTCAAAGTGGTGCATGTGTGGATGCTGACAACAGGCATCCACTTGGCACCGAGTACACTGCATAAGTAGCTCTTCTTCCATGGACTCAGCCCATCTGTCTTTCCAACCCTGTGATTGTTCAGTCCTGGCTATGAATCTGGGTCTTGCCAGTCATGGGTTATGTGACCGTACACAAGCTATTTGTGCCTGGAGCTCCTCATCTGCCAAAGGGAGGCCACCCCAACCTCCTGGGATTGAGAAATCTAAGAAGCCTAGGTGGGCCGTCAGAATGGAGATGCTAATCGCTTTTATAATCACTTCCCTGCAGTTAACCCACTTCACGTTTTCGGCGTACTCTAATTGCTTTCTAATTCTGTTTTCATTCTTCCTAGTGCAATAGACACACATTGACTATTCTGTTGGTCTTGTGAGCTAGGGAAACTCCGCAGGGTAAGGCCCTAGGAACATCACCATCTTCCCCGCCCGCCGTGATGCTCGGGCAAAGGCATCTTTCCCAGTTTCCTCCTCCTGAAAGAAGGACTGTGTGAGCCACTCTAGGGATGCCAGATGGAGCCAGCTGAGTCTTGTCCTGTGGTTGCAGGTCCGGGAATGGAAGGAACAGGGCAGTAAGACCTTCATGTGCACGGGGCGTCCAGGCTGGCTCACCGTCTCACTGAGGGTTGGAAAGTACAAGAAGACTCATAAGAACATCATGATCAACCTGATGGACATTCTGGAGGTGGACACCAAGAAGCAGGTGAGAGGGCTGAGGTTATAGCTCAGTGGTAGAGAGTTGGCCTAGCATGCACAAGGCTCTGGGTTCAATTCCCCCCACCCCCTACCCCCCCCCAAAAAAAAGAAGAAACAAAACCAAGTGAGTAGTACATGCCGTACCCTGGCTCTGGGAGCAGGTGTTGTCCCTGGTGTGAATAACTCACAGGGTAGTGAGTTCAGTCAAGGACATGCTAGAGTGGACAGGACCAAGGCCACCAAGAGAGGCTCTGTCTACCATTGTTGTTTTCCAAGCCCCACAGCCACTAGAAGAAGCTGGTGTGGGTATATGGGGGAGGAGGGGCCTACAAAGGTAGCCAGGAGAGGGGAACTTGCTTGGTACAGGCTTGTTTGTTGAATAGCCCCAAAGTACACATACTCTTTGACCCACTTACTACCTTTCCTTCTTAATACTTCTGGGCCTTTTAGCTTAAGGAAGGGGAATTAGAGTCACAAGTAATCAGAGATTTGGATTACACTTTTATTTCTAATAGAATAATGCACTATCCAGCAGAAGGAGAGTCACCGTGAGACCCTGGGCAAAGTGTGTGCATCGCGGTGCCTTTTGTAAGACTGATTTGTTGACATTGGCCTGGCGTACAGTACCCCTGTACATGTTCAAAGTATGCAGCTGGGTAATACATTTTGACAGGAGTTTTGACAGGATTGCACCAGTGAAACCATTATCAGAATATGGAACATGCTCAACAGCCTTAAAGGCTTACTCATAGGTCTTGGTAATTCTTTCCCAAACCCCTCCCTACCTGTTCAACCCACAGCCTCGGGTTAGCAGCGTACTCCTTCTCCTGTGACAGACTTTGGATACTACTGAGAGAAATCACTCAGTGCTTACTCTTTGGGTCTAGGATCTCTAATGAGTATTTTAAGATGCATCCATATTGATGCCCAATTCCCTGACCCGTACTGCTTTGCTGCTTGTTAATATCCTTTGCATGGGGAGGTCAGTCTGCTCAGCCATTTACCTGCTGGGGGACAGCCCCGCCATTTCCACTTTGAAGATGTTGCAAAGTGGTCAGGAACGTTTCTGAACAGGCTTTCTACAAACATGCAAGGTCTTTCTTTGGGGCTGGAGAGCCGACACAGACAGCTCTTTCAGAGGCCCTGAGTTCAGTTCCCATCACAACCCTTACAACGCCAGCACCAGGGAGCCTCTGAAGAGCCCTGAGCTCCAACACACACACACACACACACACACACACACACACACACACACACACACACACACACACACACACACAGTTTTAAAATTTAAAAGTAAAAGAGAGGCCAGAGAGGTGGCTTGCTGGTTAAGCATGTGTGCTGCTCTTGTAGAGCACTCAAGTTTGGTTCCTGGCACCCACATCAGGGAGTTTACAACCATCCGTAACTCCAGCTCTGAGGGATCCAAAGTTCCTGGCCTCCCAGGGCACCTGCCCACATGTGCCCACACATACATACACATTGTTTAAAATGAGACATCTTTAAAAAAAAAAAAAAAAAAGGTAAATCTTTACAAGTCTTTCCTTGGGCAAATGCCTAGGAGTAGAATGGCCAAGTCACGTGGCAGGTGGATGGTTACTTAGGTTTAAGAAAATGATCTGGTTGTTTTGCTAAGGAGTAGCTGCATTTTACGGCCCCATGGGCAGTGTGTGTGCCTGCTGCTGCACATGGCTCAGCCTGTCATAGTTGGTCTTGATTTTAGCCATTCTAATGCGTGTTACTGTAGCGTCTCTGTGGGGTGACTGAAGACCTCGGCTTCCGGTCCGTGAACATACTTAGGCCATTGGCATGTTGTCTTTGGTGAGGCCTGTTCAGATCTTTTGCTATTTTTTTAAAAAATCCAAATTCATTCCATATTTTCTCCTAGACTGTGGCTTATCTTTTGAAAACTAAAATTTTACTACCCATGTGGAGGTGGAGGAGGTCAGAGGACGGCTGTGAGAATAGGTTGTCTCTTTCCATCTCACAGGTTCCGGATCAAACGCCGGTTGTCAGGCTTGGGTGACAAGTGTCTTTATCTACTGATCTGTGTCACCCGGCCTAAAATACTATTTGATTTCCCTTTTGGTATGTGTTTTTGACCTTAAGTTAATTACAAGGATGTTTAGTATCGAAATATTTAGCAAGCTCTTTCTATCTTGGATTTCTGTCTAATTTAGTTGTTGCTAGAAAATTAAATGCTTTCAACTTTTTGAGGGAAAAAGCCAGGTTAAGTGTGTGTGTGTGTGTGTGTCTGTCTCTCTGTCTCTCTGTCTGTCTCTCTGTCTCTCTGTCTGTCTGTCTGTCTACAGTCACATGAGTAAACTGTTTTGGAGTAACACAGTCTACAAATGTCAATTAGATCTCATTCCTCATAGTCTTGCTCAAGTCTGTCTTCACAGCTCCAGCACATCCGTTTTACATCACATGTTTCCTGTTTCAAAGCTCTTACGAGGCATAAACAAACATGTTTAAGGATTTTTGTTGTTGTTGTTTTTGTTTTTTGGTGGTGGTGGTGGTGGTGGTGGTGGTTGTTGTTTGGTTTTTGGAGACAGGGTTTCTCTGTGTAGCCTTGGCTGTCTTGGACTCACTTTGTAGACCAGGCTGGCCATGAACTCACAGAGATCCGCCTGCCTCTGCCTCCCGAGTGCTGGGATTAAAGGCGTGCGCCACCACCCCTGGCTTTTAAGGGTTGTCTTTTTAATGTTCTTTTGATTAACTTTTTTTTTTTTCATTATGAATAGATGTATCGTTCCAGATGGCCTCGACCCTCTACCTACTGCCTCTTTTCAAATGCTGAGTTTATAGCTGTAACCCCCTACATCTGGCTGAAATTACCTTAAAAGTTCCTTAATTATAGTCTTTGCTTGAAATCTGCTTACTGTTGAGAACCACTAACATCTCATTTGACTAGCGGCGGCATGATGTGTATCTTTTTAATCCTTTTACTGTTAACCTAACAAAATGTGTTTCTCTTATAGGCGACACCAGTTGGGTCTTACTTTTTTTTTTTTTTTTAAATTCAACCTAACAACTTCTTTCTTTCAGTTTCACTAACTGTCATGGCCTGTGTCTACTTTGTGTATTTTCTCCTTGTGTTTTTTTTTTTTTTTTTTTTTTTTTTTTTTTTTCCTTCTCATAGCAGGTAACTCTGGCCCTTAGTGCTCTGTCTCAGCACGAGACAGCATGCCCATGAAAAATCATTTCTCCAGAAAGCCTTCCTGATCTTCATAGTTTAATGCTAATCTTTATTTTATGTGTGTGACTGCCTTGATTGCATGTGTATATGTATACCACTTGTGTGTGGTGCCAGAAGAGAGTGTCAGAGCTCCTGGAAATGGATGGTTATGAGCCTCCATGTGGGTGCTGGCAACTAAACTCAAGTCCACAGCGAGAGAAGCAAGTGCTCTTAACTGCTGAACAATTTCACCAGCTATTTGTGCCAAAGTTTTAAGGATCTATTTGTGTGGTACACGTGTATGTGCGTGTACGTGCACATATTTGCATGTATGTTGGTGTACATGTGTTGATGTGCATGTACATTTTTAGAGGCCAGAAGTTAAGTTGAATTTCTTCTTTAATTGCTCTACTCCATATATATTGAAGTAGGATTTCTCTCTTGAGTGCAGAGCTTGTCAATTTGGCAGGTCTAGCTAGTCAACTTGCTCTAAGGAGCCCCTATCTCGGCCTCTCGTGCATTGGGCAAGTTGTCACATTCACATGGGTGTTAGAAGTCTGTACTACTGTCCTTGGTACTTGTGGTATCCGCCGAGTGGACTCCCCAGTCTCTGATGCTAATTTCTTTTTCGCTGGTACGGGTGTACCTACATAAATGTTATGTATCACTTGCATGCTTGGTGCAGCGGGCCTTTTGAACTGGAGTTACAGGTGCTTGTGAGCTGTCATGTGGGGCATCCAGCCCTCTTAACTGCCGAGCCACCTCTCCAGCCCTCTCTGGCACTACATTTTTAGCATGTGTATGTGTGGATCTGTACGGTGTATATGCACGTTGCACTAGAGCATACACAAGAGCAGCACGGCATGGAAAAGCAAGGCAGATCTGTTTCATGATTGTCACTGGTCAGCGAAGAGCTAAGATGGATGGTTGATGTTTTCTTCCTCATCTTGCTATAACTGCCAAGGCAATATTTTCCCCTATAGTTTAAAAGAAATTAACTAAACACTCATTATATTTGATTCTTTTTGGGATTCGTTTGTTTTGCTTTTTCAAGATCTTGCTATGTAACCCCAACTGGCCTCAACTTGTGGCAGGTCTCCTGCCTCAGTTTCCCAAGTGTGGGGTTTTATAAGTATGTGCAACCACACCCAGCTGTTCTGCCATCCTCGGGAGGATATCCAACTTTCAATACTAGCTGACTCAGAGCCAGAGATCATAGTCACCATAATTAAAGGCAGTGTAGTATTCTAGAAAAGCCCATGAAGGCTGCGGAGGACTTTCCAGCCTGAGTGCTTGGGAAAGCTGAGGTGGCACTCTCTGTGTGCAGGCATTCCTGTTGGGTTTGCTGTTTGCACAGATCCGGCCTCTCTCTCTCCTGTCTACAGATTGTGCGAGTGGAACCCTTGGTGTCTATGGGTCAGGTGACAGCTTTGCTGAACTCCATTGGCTGGACCCTGCCTGTATTACCCGAGCTGGATGACCTCACAGTGGGTGAGTGGTCCATGTTCATGCGGGAGGGCTGGGTGGTCCCATAGCACAGTGGAGGAATACCGGCCGCATCCAGATAGCAGGTCTACTCCATGCTGGTTTCTTTTCCTTTGAGCCACAAATGGAGCAGGAATGGATCAGCCTCAGGTATTCTGATCCCCTCTGCTTCCTCATGACTGTCCCTTGCTCCAGTGTCACACAGAGGATAAGGTTGCTCCCTCGCCCTGTGGGGTCTGTGACCACCAAAGCTCTTGTCCGAGGCCAGCTCCTTCCCATAGGTCATACATAGCTTCCTGCCACCAAGCAACCCCTCTTTTCATTAGAGTTCCTCTTAGAGAAGACTCAGCCACAGATTTTTTTTTTTTTTTTTTAACTTCTGAGGCTGGTCAGAGGTGAAGGTGGTGACCATCAAGGAGGCTTTCTCACGCCTACTCCCCAAACTGATTGTTAGGACAATATACTATTTTAGCAGTCCCGTTTGCACCAGCCCCATCCTGCACCCCACAGCTTTTCCTGCTGACATGTGTGTCTCTGCAGGGGGCCTGATCATGGGCACAGGCATCGAGTCATCATCCCACAAGTATGGCCTGTTCCAACACATCTGCACTGCATACGAGCTGATCCTGGCAGACGGCAGCTTTGTGCGCTGCACGCCGGTAAGTTCAGAGACGTGGGCGTTAGGGAGCATGGAGTCGGGGAGGTAGTGCTCCTTGGGTCCTTCATTTTCAATACACCCACTGGGCTGTACAGCACCTTACACGCACTCAGGCACTGTGAAGAGTGTTTCGTGCATCCTATAGTGTTTACTTTACTAAACTATAAGGGGATTACTATGACCACCCCGAGTCAGATAGGAAACTCAAGCACCAAGAGGCTAGTAGCGTGCCCAAGGTCACCCAGATAGCCCAAGTAATCGGGTTCAAGGTGAGCACATCACAGCCTCACAGAAGAGAGCCCGAGGAAGGGTGACCAGTTCAGGCGTTCTGGTCTGGGATAAGAAAAAGTCAGCCAAGAAATACATCATGTTGGTTCAGCGTGTCTTCCTACACATCACCTGAGCCCTGTCTCCTTTTTATTTATCAGGAGAGAAAAGAGGACATAGGCTTCTCTGAGGCCAGACTCCTCCTTTGCCAGCTTGCATGAGCTGGAGGAGGAAAGTGTTGGGTTTGGGGTTCGGGGCCTGGAGCCAGCCAGGGCTGCAGTTTTGGGAGTTTGTGCCGCCTCTGTGCACGTGACAGTCGAGATGCACTAGTAAGCCAGGGAAGGGCTTGGTTGACAGGGCCCTGCCATGTCACAGTCTTCTGCCTGCCTCAGCACCTCCTTGTCCAGTCCCCTGCCCCACTGCTCTCCTCCCTGCCCCCCACCAAGGCAATGCATGGTAGGTACTAGAGCTGGTGTACCGCCGGCCTATGGGAAACCAGCCAAGACTGGATTTTTTTTTAATGCCTGTACTGGTACCCCTCCTTGCCCCTTAGTCCTCCCTTTGGGGTCTTTGGGTAGTTCTGGTCATGACTTTGCTGTGTGGCCTGTGGTTTAGGGTCTAGGCCTCAGAGGCAGGAAGGGGATACTGTTGAGCTGAGCTTCCCTGATATAGGGAACAGTAGGATGTTAAGTATGAAGTAGAAATTGCAGACAGAAAACTGAGTAGAGATTACAGCAAAGGGCAGGAATCCAGCCCAGGCCTAGGCCCCTTCATGACCATGCCTGGGGGTCAAGCTCTCAGCATGTGCCAATTCTGCCCCACAGTCTGAAAACTCAGACCTGTTCTATGCCGTGCCCTGGTCCTGTGGGACCCTGGGCTTCCTGGTGGCTGCCGAGATCCGCATCATCCCTGCCAAGAAGTACGTCAAGCTGCGGTTCGAGCCAGTGCGGGGCCTGGAGGCCATCTGTGAGAAATTCACCCATGAGTCCCAGCGGCTAGAGAACCACTTCGTGGAAGGCCTGCTGTACTCCCTAGATGAGGCTGTCATCATGACAGGGGTCATGACAGATGATGTAGAACCCAGCAAGGTAGGCCTGGGGAAGAAAGGTGGCCTGGGGGTGGGCCTGTTCTAGATGTTTCTTGTGGTAGTCCATCATGCAGGTAACAGGCTCCTTCAGAGATGTGCAAAGCCACAGAGTCCTGTCTCCTCCATTTCTGCCACCCTCCAGTCATGTTATCCCCTCATGGTAGACAAAACCAAATGTCTAATGACAGCCCACGTCATAGATAAGGAAACTGATGCTCCACGGGCTAATTTAAGTTTCTATAAGATGGCAGAGCCAAAACTGAGTAAATGCCTTGACACGTCCTTCAAACCAAGCCCTCAGCTTTTGGCATTCAGTCTTTATGTTTTATTAATGTGTTTTAATTATACGTAATAAGTGAGTAATATTTTAATCTTTATTTATTTTCAGACAGGGTTACATACTAGCTCAGACTGTCCTGGAACTCACAGTGTAGCCCAGGCTAACCCCCAACTTAGAGCCATCCTCTTGCTTCAGTTTCTTTGAGTGTGAGTTCTGGGATTGTAGCTGTGAGTCAACTATGGAATATTTTTGTTTTGTTTCTGGTGTTGGTTTTTTTGTTTTGCTTTGTTTTGGTTTTGGTTGGTTTGTTTGGTTGGTTTTTTGAGACAGGGTTTCTCTGTGTAGCCTTGACTGTCCTGGACTCACTTTGTAGACCAGGCTGGCCCCGAACTCACAGCGATCCTCTTGCTGGGAACCTCCCAAGTGCTGGGATTAAAGGCATGTGCCACCACCACCCAGCCTCCAAGTTTTTTTTGTTGTTTTTGTTTTTGTTTTCAAGACAGGGTTTCTCTGTTTATCAGCCCTGGCTGTCTTGGACTCTCTTTGTAGACCTGGAATCCACAGAGATCCACCTGCCTCTGCCTCTCAAATGCTGGGATTAAAGGCGTGTGCCACCACACCCGGCCCAATTAATTTTTAATAGCGGGTTTCCCGCCTCCATTCAGAAAGGGTGTGTGTTCATGGTAAGAGACATAGAAGCATAAACAAATAAAAGCCCCCACCTACACATGTGACCAAAAGCTGTCCCTCATTTATTTTCCCCTTATGCATACAGAGAGCCTTTTTCAAGTTTTTAAATTATGAATTAGATTGACAACATTGAATATGTAAGAAAGTTAAGGTACATTTACACACACACACACACAACACACACACACACACACACACACACACACTGTCAGCGTACCCACATCCACAATCTGCCCTGCATCTCTTACTGTGTGTGGTTGTGCGTGTCCTGATTTTATCCTACTACGCGCCACGTGGTTGTGTGTAAGCACTTGGCCTGCCCCCAACCCCTTACTTTGCACTGAAGACGTAAGGCTCTCTTCCTGTCCTTTCATAACAACATTTTTCTGAATGAAATGGAATCCTGAGCCAAGGTGGGAGCGCACTAAATTTGGGTGAGTGAGACCACACAGCCCTCAGGGGAGCAGTCGCGTTTACATCCGCATCCAGCAGCAGGTGGCTAAGCACCTTTTCCTCCACGTCTCTCGCCAGCTGTGGTGAGAGGATCACACTTTGATTTTGCCAATCTGATAAGGTTAAAAATAGTTCCTCCTTATGTTGTACCTCTCTTGTTACTTGCAAGGGTGAACATATCTCTATCCGAGTTTTCTAGTTTGGTTGCCCTTACCTGTGATCCCCTCTTCAAGTGTGTCTGTTCAGTGGTACACATTGCCCTGCGCCATGTTGCCTTAGCTGGAGTTTATTCTTCAGTGCATTGAGCAAATGCCCACAGTGGGAAATCTAAGTCACTTCCAATTTTGTTTTGTTCTTATTTACTTAGTGAACTGGTGAGAACTTGAAGAATAGCTTAAGGTAGGATTTAATACATCAAACTATAGGCCTCTCTTAAGGCTCTTGATCTATACCTACCTATATACCTGTGTCTCAAGATGACCCAGTAAGTGTGGATGCTTCCCACCAAGGCTGGCCACCTGAGTTTGGTCCCTGGGACCTACATGGCTGAGGGAAAGAACTAACTCCCACAAGTTGTCTGTCCTCTGTTTTACACACACACACACACACACACACACACACACACACACACACACTAAACAAATTTGGTTTTTGTTTATTTTTAATTGGAAAGGAGGGCTAGAGGTTTGGCCCTGTGGAAGGATGCTTACCTAATAAATATGAGGCCCTAGCTTCAGTAAAATATAATTGGAAAGGACTCAAGAATTGTGTGTAGCAGTCCTCTCTGCATGTCAGGAGATGAGGTGGAGGGAGAGGCAGAGACCCCTCCAGATGCCCAGCAAAGCAGGTGTACGTTCTGGCTTCTGGCTTCTGGCTCACGTGGGTCCCTAAGTCCCAGCTTCTAGGGTTGGTTGGTGTCCACAGCATCGATTCCTAGTAGGACAGGTGTGTGGAGGAGGGCATCTAGGAGCACCAGTGGGAACAGCGACTGAAGTGTCCCGGCTCTCCCTGGCCTCAGGCCAAGGCATTATGAGCTTCCCACCCCTAATCACCTGGCAGGGGCGTCTGGTCCAGAGGTGTTCCAGCTCCTCTGGGTCATATCCTGTTCACAGGAGAGCTGAGGGAAGGGGTCAAGAAGAGAAGCCACCACTTTACCAAAATGACTTTACTGTTTGAGATTAGATGCCATTGAAGAGATCACTAAGAAGATCTGTTCAGCTTTTGAAGTGTTTGGACTCCCGACCGACCAGATCCCTGCATTTCCTGAGGAGAGAGCAAAGGCCCCAAGACCTTTCCAGGAGCTCCTCCTAGCCAAGTGGCAGGAAAACCGCAGGCCAGAGAGTCTTGTCACTTGTCCTAGCAAGCAAGACCAAGACTCCAAGTGGGAGTGGAGTTGGGACAGGAGAATAACACATGTGATTAGATGGGCCGAGCATCCCTGTCTAGAAGCCAGCCAAGCACTGTGGTAGGCCCTCTGGTGGCACTATCCAAGGTGCCCTATGGGGATGTAACCCACTTCACAGTCAGGAGGTGGCTGTCTGCGGCTATGGTAAAGCCAGCGTGAGCTTCTGCAGCTGCCTGGCCTTCCCAGCTCCTGCATGTCCTGAGTGATGGCTAGCTAGTTCATTATCATCTCTGGGCTTCCCTGGCACCGTGCTTCCTGAAGACCTTGAACCCAGCACCCCAAGTTTCGACTTAATTACACAGTGGATTCCACTGACAGGCAAGTAGCCAGACCTCAGCTGCCTCAGATCAAATTGCTCCGTTCGCTGCTGGGTTTCCGTCCCCTTCTGTTACCCAGCAGAGGCCTCACTGTCCACAGGGAAGCCAGCGTGGGCAAACAGACTTTGGTGCAAAACTGTCTTGCTTATTGTGGCTCCCACTTTCCTCCCCGCAGAGTGCCTGCCGGCCAAGGGGGCTTTACAGGAGGGCGGTACTCAGGAGTCTGGCTGCAGAGAGAAAGGCTGGAAGGCTGAGAGCCGCGCGGGGAGGGCAGGCAGGGAACAGATGCTGTGGCCCACTGTAGGCCAGGCCCTTGCTAGGTGTGGCCTGTCTTATGTGTTTTGACCTAGGCAGCCATTCCGTTCAGCAGTGCCTCTATCTTGCCATGTAGAAAGTGAGACAGGCTAAAGATCAGCCTTGTCATGGCTTGCACATGAGAAGAACAGACTGGCACACAGGACAGTGTTATGGTATGGTCTTGGATCTGGCTTTTTTTTTTTTTTTCCAGAGAGAAAGAGAGAGAACTAATGCCCTGAAATTTATTTGTGTGGGGGTGTGGGGGGGGGCATGGGTATGAAAAAATATATATTTTTGTTACTTGACATATGAAGGAAACAGGGTTATGGGATGGCACAAAGCTAGAGTATGGTTGAGTGATATTTGCTCTCTTCCGAAGAGAACCTGCCCAGAATTCAGTTCAGAGGAGAGGGGGCTGAGGTCTGAGCAGCTAGGTCATCTTGGTACCAAACAGATCCAGGAACCTCCGAGGGCTGTAAGGCAACAGTGCAGGGTGTCACTTAGGCATTGAAGGACACGGAGCCCAGGGCCAGGACATTAGCCATCTATGAACTCCCCTGCCAGGAAAGGGAGAGTATAGGGAAAGTGATGAACCAGAGGACTGAGGACTGGTGCCCAGTCAGGGAACAGTAGCAAAGTGCCATCGCTGGCTGAGCTGCTGCAACGCGTTACAGTGAGAGTGATCTCCACCGGCTCGGTAAGGGCAGCCGGGAGCTCACCTGGGCAGAGCCCTGAGTTATCACTGACACCATGAACATCGACTCTGTCCTAATCAGGTCACCGGCTAAGATGGGCCACTAAACTTCCCAGACTGCCAGAGCCAGCTGCATGGCATGCCCCTGTGCACGGCACTAAGGGGCACTGAGTGTGTGCTCTCTGCTGGAGAGTGCCTGCTGTGCCCAACTGCCTGGCTTTGAAGACTCTCCGAGGCCAGCGTTGACATGTCAGAGCTTTGAAAAGGCCAAGAGTGTTAAGCAGCGGGCCGGATCAGTGTTACTCCCTGGTGGCTCCTCTGTGGCCTGATCACAATGCCCTCTTGTCATTTCAGCTGAATAGCATTGGCAGTTACTACAAGCCGTGGTTCTTCAAGCACGTGGAGAGCTACCTGAAGACAGACCGTGTGGGCCTTGAGTACATTCCCCTGAGGCACTACTACCATCGCCACACGCGCAGCATCTTCTGGGAGCTCCAGGTGAGGCTCGGCTCCCTCAAGGCCCTGCACCCTCTGGGACAGAGGGCCCTTCACACTGTGGCCACAGTTCTCTGTCCCTTTGGCGAAGGAAATGGTCTTAGTCCTCTTGGTCCGGCAGAGCAGTTGCTGTGTTTTGGCTTGGGGACAGCAACCTGCAATGAGAGGTTGGCTTTCATGTTGACACTGAGAGAGAGTGGGGCCTTACTCTGTGGAAGGCAGACTTTATGTTCTAGGAAGCATCACTGTTGCTGGGCAGAGGGATTGTAGCTCTGTGGAGCCAGAGCAAGAATGGGAAAGGCTGTGACAAAGTGGGAGAGAGAGTCAAGTTCAGCCTTTAGGTGAGCGTAAGTCTGTTGTGTGCAGGGGTGAGTGGGCAGGTGGGAAAACTTGCTAAGAGAAGGCGCATGGGTTGGCACCTAGACTTGAGGACAGGCCACACCGAACCTCCAGGAGAGTCGCTGGGCAGGGGGAAACCACCAACAGTGGGCCGAGATAGTCAACTAGTGTCTGCCACATAGGTCGAAGAGCTCACTACTTACATGGTACTGTGTAACTTCCACCTCCATAAGGTCCTAATGTTTTCTTTGTGCCATAAGGAAACCTCATACCCACTGAGCAAATAAACGAACAGTTTGCACATTCTTTGGGGGACACACGTGCGTGCACACAGGAGGCACAACTGCTGGGCTATGGGAATTCTGTGTCTTTACGGTTGGAGCTTCTGCCGAAATGTTTCCCACAGTGGTTGTATTGTTTACGTTTCACTTGGCAGTGACCCAGCTTTCCTTCTCTGGCCGATGCTTTGTGATTTGTAAGTTGTTGTTATTAGCCACCCTCAGATGTGCAGTGGTGTCACAGTGGTGATTGTGGTTCCTTATTGATCGCTGGAGGCTGAGCATTGTGACAAGTGCTTGTGGCCATTTGTGGGGTCTTTTTTGTTTGCTTGCTTATTTTTAGTCCATTCATTGGTTCATTTTTGGTGTGTATGTAAAACAAACATATGCCATGACGTCCTTGTGGAGTTCAGGGGACAACTTAAAAGAATCAGTTCTTTTCTTCCACCTCGTGGGTCCCAGGGATTAAACTCAGGCCATAGGTTTGGCAGCAAGCGCCTTTACCCACTGCGTCCTTTCACTAGCCCCCGTGTCCATTTTCCCCTGGCTGTTTGTGTTTCGTTGTTGAGTTGTATGTGTTCTTCTTCACATGCTCTGGACTCTAAACCATTAGCAGATACATGGTTTACAAATATTTCTCCCAGCCTGCACATTGCTTTTCATGGTTTTGCCAATGTCTGTTGATGTACATGTTTTTTCATGTAAAAGAAGCCCACAGGTTAGCCATTTTGCTGAGTGTCCTATTTAAGAGCTTACTAACAAGTGTAAGACCACGAAGATCCTTGCCCTCCGTCTCCCAACCTGTGCCTGTCTTCAGGAGCCTTGAGGCTCTCTCACATAGGTTGAACTGCACTTCCTGTGAAAGGCAGGAGTCCCCTGCAGTCTCTTACACCTCACTGTCCAGTTGTCCCTACAGGCAACATCTGTGTGAAACACAGCGAGGTGGCTGAGCAAGAGCAGAGTGAAGGCACACAGCAGCCAGAGGCTGCATCACAGGGCCCCTTGTAGGTCACATGAGAACTTAATGCTTTCTTCTAGGTGTGCTAGGAAGTCGGTGGGGCCTCTGAGCAGGAAGCTGATGTGTCCTGTTTTTTATTTTTAAAGAACGTTTGTGGTGGCTGGATGGAGAGCTGTATGTGTTGGGGGCTAAGCGATTATGGCTGAAGGGTTTCTGTTGTCTGAGTGAGAGGCAGCTGAGGAGAAGAGCAGCCTGCGGCCCAGGGTGGACAGTGACAGTTGAGCCGACCTACATACAGGGTTTCCAGACAGATTGGCATGAGTTCAAGATTGGAGACCCAAGAACTGGGTTGAAGGGGGCCCCCTAACTACCACAGGAAGCAGGGGGTGGGCATGGTGAAGGACACTATAAGTTCTGCCCCGAGCACACCTGTTGATGGTACTTTTGAAATGAAGGGGGAGCCCTGAGTCAGCTATGTGTGTGAGGACCAGAGGGGCTCAGCAGAAGTTAAGACCACATGTTTAACTATGGGCACTGGTAGCAGAAAAATGTTTTGGTTTGTGGGGGTTTTGTTGGGCTGTGGTTGTTTTATTTTTGAGATAAGGTCTCATGTAGCCCACACTAGTCTTCCTGAGGCTGAGACTAAACCTTGATCTCACTGCATCCACCCCGCCAACGCTGAGCTTATAGGCCTGCGCCACCACACCCGGCCTTTTCTTTCTCTTTGGAAAATGATATTTAAACCCATGATAGGTGCATAAAGATGCCCAGCATTGGGTGCCCCACAGTCCCAGAGAGGAGGACCAGCAGAAGAGAAGGTGCCCTTAGCCAGAGCCCAGTAGAGACCGTCAGCACCTTCGGGGAAGTGGTGAGGACTAAGTGAGATGAAGGGACAGAACCAGCTTTGAATAGCAGGTGACATCTGGAAGGCTGGCTTTTGAAAGAATGGGAGAGTGAAACCCAGTCTCAGTGGCTTCTTCTTCTTTTTTTTTGTTTTTGTTTTTTTATACTTAATTTATTCATATTACATCTCAATTGTTATCCCATCCCTTGTATTCTCCTATTCCTCCCTCCCTCCCATTTCCCCCTTACTCCCCTCCCCTATGACTGTGACTGAGGGGGACCTCTTCCCCCTGTATATGCTCATAGGGTATCAAGTCTCTTCTAAAGGGGCAAATAGACTCAGGACAGAAGCTGTAGGGTGGGCATGGGATTAAGAGAAAGACTCTTGTTTCTGTGATTGTTTTCAGGAGAGGTGACATCATAGTTATGTGTCCTGGGCCTGGTGGGGAGAATGCGCATAGAGTGGGACTGTGCCTTGGCTCCGCCCAGAAGGTGGCCTCTTGGTGGTAGCACTTGTCCTAGGTAGGGAACAGGTGCTTGAAGTTGGGGAGGTGGGAAGTTGAAGGAGTTCCCTTCTGGTTGCCTGTAATTTCTCAATGAAATCAGAAGCAGGAATTTCAGCCAGGTCATGGTGACAGCTTGTTGTAGGGGGTGGGGGGGGTGGGAGGGGGGGGGGGGT
This sequence comes from Acomys russatus, assembly GCF_903995435.1. Lineage (NCBI taxonomy): Eukaryota > Metazoa > Chordata > Mammalia > Rodentia > Muridae > Acomys > Acomys russatus. The sequence continues at coordinate 5,095,314 of NC_067165.1, forward strand.
GGGCGTTATTTGCAAATTTTCCCTTATAGAATAGGAAGTTCATTGTCTGGGAACGACCCAGGCTTTCAACTCCCTGAGGCTAGTGACTATGAGCTCCTGGCTAGGCCATTGTCTGCCACCCACATTGTGACAGTGGGTGCCAGATGGGTGGGGGAGGTTGAAGAGTAGGAGCTAGGGAGTAGATAGTACAGACATTTATCATCTTAGAGGGCCAAATAGATCATGTTAAGCTTTTATACTCCATCCAGCAACTGAGCCCTCCTGCACCAGGGCTCCACAGTGATCCAAAATGGGTAAGTGTGGTATAGGTGGCTCTGGGAAAAGATACACTGGGAGTGGTTTGGCTCTGAGATTGGATCGCCATGGTGACAATGCTGCCAGTTGTTCTGGGATATGACATGAGAGCAATAGCTGAGCTCAAGGTAAGACTGCTAGAAGATAAAGAGAAATTGGGCTGGGGAGCTGGGGTACCAAAGTGTGACTACATCATGTTTGTGGGTATTGAAATCACCAAATATTAGTGCAAGTGATGGTGACAGTGACCTCAGACTCAGTAAGGTAGAGCTGCAGTGCACACGTGTGAATGAATGAGTGCGTGTTGGTTCAGACCCAGGAAGAGGAGCTGGGAGCGTGAGGGGAGTAGAGTGGCCCCGGCCTCAGTTATGAAACCACGAGGGTTGGGTGAGGGGAATGCAATAGTGCAGGCCCAGTGAGGGCTAGCGCTGAGTGTAGGGCGAGAGGATGGCAGTGGTCCAGCCTCCAGCGAGGGATGCAAGAGGCTGATGGGTGGAGGAAACCCTTGCTCATGGCCACATGGGCCTTGAGCTGCCTACCAGCAAAGCAGCTGGCCTCCCCTACAACAGATCGCCCAAGAGGTACCCAGGCAGACTCTGCAGTGTGCCGGTTTCTGCACTGTGCATGGTTTCTGGTCACTCCAAATATTAGCACCATGGGTCATTTAGTTGAACCCACTCCAGCTGAGGGGCGCTGAGCCCTCCCATCTCCTGAGGAGATAGATTTTAAACTGCTTCAGTCTGTGCTCCAATGAAGTTTGTACCTCTGTGCTGTTAGGTGAACACTCTCCTAAGCCGCCTTCGTTTCCAGGAAAGAACTGGAAGAACAGGTGTCTTAAGCCCGTGTTTGCTTTACCTGGAGTTTGCTCTTGGGACAGAGAAATGCAGGGCAACAAGACGGGGCAGCAGCAGAAACCAAAGGTTTCAGCTAGCCCACGGGCGCTGCAGGCAAGACTGGCCTTCAGAATAGCGTGTCCATTGAGATCAGTGCACCTTACCCACACCTCTACCCCTAGACCAGGCCTTTCTCCCCTCCACCTGGCCTGCAGGAGGCAACTCCCTTCTGCCAAAGGTGGTTTTCTGAGGAGGGACCCCAGTTCTGTGTGTCCTTGGGGAAGTGGGTGGAACAGAAGCCACGGAGGCTGAGACCTTTCTGAAAGGGAACATACAATTTCAAGATGTAGGTGTCCCCACCAGGAGGATCCCTTCCCTTCCACTGGCGGCCTTCACGTCACCTTCCTCCCTGTAGAAAAAGGCCTTTGAAAGAACTGGGTGAACCTGCCTGCATTCTGGGCGATGAGTCAGTACACCCCTCACCCTGGTCTAGCCTGGCTGGCCCAAACACCTCCCTCCCTCCCCCACCTGGGTTGCTGAGCTGTTTGGGGCCTGCTAGGTAACCTGTGGGGCCCATGTACAAAACAGGCCTAGAGTGCCCCTGAAGGGGCTAAAATATATATAAAGCCTTTTCCTTTGTCTTGTCATAGGTATCTGGAGAGTAAATAAAAAATAAATCAGATTTTACTACTCATCTTTTAAATACAAATATAAGAGCACTTAGCTCCACCTACATGTGTAATCTGTTTTTTGTTTTTGTGTTGTTGTTGTTAAGGTTTCTCTGTATAGCTTTGGCTGTCCTAGACTTGTTTTGTAGACTAGATTGGCCTTAAACTCACAGAGATCCACCTGCCCTTGCCTCCCAATGTTGGGATTACAGGCGTGCGCCACCATGCCCCATAAATGTGTATTCTTTGTTTCATTAAGTCGGGCGTGGTGCCACACGCCTTTAATCCCAGCACTCGGGAGGCAGAGGCAGGCGGATTGCTGTGAGTTCGAGGCCAGCCTGGTCTACAAAGTGAGTCCAGGACAGCCAAGACTACACAGAGAAACCCTGTCTCAAAAAACCAAAAAAAAAAAAAAAAAAAAAAAAAAAAGAATGCAGCACTGGAGTCGGGCATGATGGCGCACACCTTTAATCCCAGTACTCGGGAGGCAGAGGCAGGTGAATCACTGTGAGTTCGAGGCCAGCCTGGTCTACAGAGCAAGTTCCAGGACAGCCAGGGCTTGTTACACAGAGAAACTCTGTCTTAAACTCCCCTCCCCCTACAAAAAAAAAAAAAAAAAGAAAAGAATGCAGGGGTGGGGCTGGCTTAATATTAGGGTGCTTGCCTAGCACATATGAGGCCCTGGGTTCAATCCCTAGCACAGTGGGGTTGGTGGGAGAACAACTCTTGACAGTACTTTGCTCCAGAGAGATGGTTCCATGGCTTAAAGCACTTGCTATTCAAGCCTGAGGGCCAGAGTTTGAATCCCCAGAACCTACTTAAAGCTAGGCATGAAGGCACATGTCTGTAACCCCAACCTCCTAATGGGAGGTGAGGCAGGGCAATCTTTGAAAGCTTTCTTGGCACACACAGCACCAAACAACAAAAGAGACCTTATCTCATTCACTGTAGAAGGCAGGGACAGCACTTAAGAGTTGTCCTTCGACCTTTACGTGTGACCTCCACAGGCATGCATACGTAACGTACATATGTACATACATACACACATACATGCGCACATGCATAGACTCTGTTTTACTTTTGGTACCTGAATGTTTAATGTTGACCTTTGTCTTTCTGTTAAGTGACAGAGGGAGGGCTGAGAAAGCAGGGCAGGCCTAGCTCATCTCCCTGACAGGTCTCATCTTCCTGACGGGTCACCATCTTCAAAGCAGTTCTGTCCATTTTCACAGACAGGGCGGGGGCGGGGCGAGTGGGTGTTAACATGGGTAAGAAAGGAGATACTATGATCCTCGGTTACCCCTGGGGCTCTGCAGCCAGCAGAGGTGTCCAGGAGCAAGCCAGATGTGAGCAATAGTCGAGGTGGCGAGAGCCTGGGGAGGAAGCAGCTGCAGAGAGAGATAGCTGGACAGGAGCAAAGCCAGGGCCATGGGTCCCTAAGGGGCCAAAGGATAGATGTGTAAGGGGGTGGCAGAGGCAGTGCTTAAAGTTTAAGCACAACTAGCTCTCTTTGAGGCTGACAGTTCCAGCTGATACAGACCAGTGGACCTGAGAAAGATGGCATAGTCTCCCTGAGAACTAGGAACAGCCATCTGTCTCCCGGTAGCTCACTGTCCACCTCAGGGGAACAGCAGCGATCTGGAAGTGTGACAGCACATTGCTGATGAGGATGCAGGGCGCCGTGTTGGCCTCTAGTTTCTGAGCACAAGGTGGTCCAAGCATCTAAAGTAGGATTCCTTAAAGATACCCACATTTAGTGTAGAGTTGTCCGCATCCAGGAGCTTAACATTAAACATCCATGTTGATGGGCAAAGACAGGTGAACGGTCTTCACTGTTAGTCCTTGAATAATCTAATGCTTGTCGATGTAGACCTACTTAAATAAGTGGGCAGCAGAGCGAGGCTCCGCATGCTGTGTGTGAGCATGGCTAAAGCAGTCTGTTGTGGGATAGTCCGTCTCTCGGGTCCTAGCCAGACAGAAAGAAGCCAAAGATGCATACAGTTGAGCAGACATGGCTCCAGTGGGGTAGCTCTGTGACCTCACTCATCATAGTGTTGTGTTCTGGTGCACAGCACACAGCAGGACTCACTCCAGATATGTGTGAGTCTTGATTCTGAGCTTTCCGCCATTGGCGCATGTCGCTGCTCTGGGCTCCTATTCCAGGGGAACCTTTGGCAGCTGTCTCTGACCCCCACCCCTGGCGTCAAGGCTCCAGGGCCTGTGGTACCCTCTGCACATTGGTGACGGGGGAAGGGAGCAGGGCCTAGAGCTGAGAGGAATGCCGTGAGCAAGGCAGTCCTCTCTGCATGGTGAAGCGGAGGGTGTGCTGTGATAGAGAAACAACGCCCAGGGCAGCAGAGGAACAGCCGCATCTGCACATCAGGGTCCCCAGGGAGAGCAAAGGAAGCAAGTGAACCATGGTTGGCCATGTGCAAACCCACAAAGTTCCTTGTAGAGACGGATGCCACCCAGCCGGGGAGAGCCATCCTTGTTTTGTTGTTGTTGTTGTTTTGTTGTTGTTGTTGTTTTGTTTTGTTTTTTTAAATATTGCTCAAGCTCTCTGAGTATTTCTCTCCTTACTGACAGCATTCACTTAGTAAACGTTTCTGGAACACCATGCACTTTGACCTCGGTCTTCAGAACAGGAGTGGTAGCCATCTTATCACTGCGTTCCTGGCACTGGCCACAGTCTCTCCATTTGCGTCACATGTCACTTCTCAGAGATAAAGCAGCTCAGCTCCAAGAGGTTGGGTAACTAGCCCAAGGCCATTATAGCTGGTAAAAGCACGAGATGCGGCTCAAATCCGTGTCCGTATGGGAAAGTCTCCTAGGTCCCCTCCCCCTTTAAGGAGGAGTTTGCACTCTGGAATTACTTAACCTTCTGCCCACCCCTACCTGTGTCTTTCAGGACATCATCCCTTTTGGCAACAACCCCATCTTCCGATACCTCTTTGGCTGGATGGTGCCTCCCAAGATCTCCCTGCTGAAGCTCACTCAGGGAGAGACCCTCCGCAAGCTGTACGAACAGCACCATGTGGTGCAGGACATGCTGGTGCCTATGAAGTGCCTGTCGCAGGCCCTGCATACCTTCCAAAATGACATCCACGTAAGCTGGGGTGCCAGGCAGGCCATGGGCCCATGGGACCCAGAGACCTTCTCCGTAGAGCAGAGTAGCCCAGTTTTGTGTATCTGTACTCTGGCCTCAGTTTCTCCAACTATAAAATGAGGGTCTTGGCCCCGTGGTGCCTGATAAGCTCCTCTAGACTGGCCCCCGTGTGGTAGAATGCGACTATCTGGCAGGGCTAGAGGGGTCGCTGAAGCTGGGAGCAGCTGGGAACCTCTCATGGGCTGCATAAGGTCCCCCTACGTGGGATGTGGGTGGGCCGAGCCCATGTCTGCTACCTGCTGGGAAAAGGCAGACCGACCTACTTTCCTGGCTTCTCAGGTCTACCCCATCTGGCTGTGCCCGTTCATCCTGCCCAGCCAGCCAGGACTGGTGCACCCCAAAGGAGATGAGGCTGAGCTCTACGTGGACATAGGGGCGTACGGAGAGCCGCGGGTAAAGCACTTCGAGGCCAGGTCCTGCATGAGGCAGCTGGAGAAGTTTGTGCGGAGTGTGCATGGGTGAGTGGCCCAGGGTTTGGGAACACAGGGCCCCTCTCACTCTCCGTGTTCATCCTCACAGCCTCGCTCCTTCCCTCCCGCACAGTTTCCAGATGTTATACGCCGATTGCTATATGAACCGAGAGGAGTTCTGGGAGATGTTCGACGGCTCCTTGTACCACAAGCTGCGCAAGCAGCTCGGCTGCCAGGATGCCTTCCCCGAGGTGTATGACAAGATCTGCAAGGCTGCGAGGCACTGAGCGGGGCACCTGGGGAGCCAGCTGCACGCGAATGGACTTGGCTCTCCCTCGCTCCAGCATCTCTGCTTCCCCAGATTTCAGAAAGAGATCCCCTCCAGAAATCCCCGAGGCAGCCCGATGGCCTCCAAGGCAGCTCAGGCAAGTGGAGGCACAGTGGGATTTGGAATCAGACAGGCCTAAGTCCCAGTCCCACATTAGCCAGTCATTAGCTGTGTGACTCTGACTCTGGGCTCATCACTTGGCCTCTGTGTGCCCCATGTTTATCTGCAGAAGGAGGTAAAAATACCTACCTTCGGGATGTCACCCACATAAAAGGCCCACCGTGTGGGAGGGGCTTTGCAAGTGGTAGCCAGCACCACTGTTTCCATTCAACCTCACGCCTGACTCCTGCTTTGGAGTCCAGAAAGGCTCCCCACAGGTCGTCTGCACAGGCTGGCACGATGAAGGGGTGCCGTGGAGTTTCACCTGCACCGCCTGCATCAGCCACAGGAGCCCTTCGAGTGGGCAAAGGACAGTCCTCCTTCCCCTGGGACTCAGGGGGACCACGTGACGGGCAGGCCGGCCCAGGATGTGCTGTGCCAAAGCCAGGTCCAGTCCAAAGTTCTCTGCTATCTTTGGGCCATCCTGCCCCCTTCTTCCTGTGGCTCAGGCCCGAGGGCTACCCTGGCCATCCCTGAGCCCACTCAGGACTGTTCCTGGAAAGGACATCTCAAGAGGGGAAGCCTAGCCTTTCTGGGCTTTTCTTCTTGACACCCATCATCCAGGCCTCTAGAATCCACTGCGTCACAACGTGAGCACATGCTCTTGACTGTGTCACATGGGGCGGGGTTCCCACACTGAGCGAGAAAGGGGTATCTGCCCTGAGCTACTGTGAGGACCCTCCCTGGGGTTGGAAGAAAAGCATCCAGGGTCACTCATTCCCCCCCTCCCCATTTTGTTCCCCCTCCCCCGGCTCTAGTTAATTTCAGTGCCTTACAAATCCTAAGCTCAGAGAAAGTTAGCTCCATTTCCGTTCCCAAGGGAAGGGCCTCTGAGGTCCTTCTGCCTTGTTAATGAAGCGTGGTTGGTTGTACACCCCCACGTTCAGAACTTCCTGGCCTGGCTGAAAACCCAGAGTCTGAGGGGGGGGTGTCGAGTTCTGGAAGGGAACTCGAGCTGAGCTGGTCACAGTCTCCTCCCCCACCACCCTCCACCTCTATGCTGCAGTTTTCTCACCTGTCACATTGGAACATAAGAACTCCTGAAGTCTTTCTACCTTCAGACAATAGGCTGCGAAAGCCTTGAGTTATAAGTCCGGGGAACATAAATGGCCCAGGTGACAGTTAGGGACTGTCCCATCATCTATAGTCCTTTCCACCACCAAGCCAGCTCCCACGTCATTTCATCCGCCTGGCAGGGGCCAGAACCCTTAGAGTCACATTTTAACTGAAGGATGCTCTCTGATGCGCTGAGGGCTTGGCACACTGCACAGTGCTGCTCTGGTCCTGTGAAGGCTGGTGCACGCGTGACAGTTGGAAGGCAGAGGAATCACCTCATCCATTTGGCCTGTGAAGCAAGTAACCACACTCTGCTGTCTGAACAGCACGCATTCCTGGCATGGGCTCTCCTGGTGGTCTGTGTGCATCCTTGCTCTCGCAGACTGATGACTTTGCTTGCGGCAGAAGAATGGTCAATGCGAGCTAGGTTAGCTAGTGTCTTAAAGCATCTTATTCCACCAGTCAGGCCTCCGTCCCAAAGTCAGTGGGTCTGTGGCAGTGGTGCCAGCAACCCGTGTCGCTCTAACCAAAATCCAGCCCTCTACAGACACTCCCCAGGACCTGGGAAGGGAAGAGGTTTTGAATCACATTAGTCTCTGGTTAGTGTTGGCTCCAGTAATATCTTGCCTGAGAAGTGGCCTTTGTCTTCCAAACATGGCCGACTGGGTCCCAGCTTTGTCTCCTAGCCAGTCCTGTCGTCATCCAACCACAAAGTGGCTAAGTGAAGAGACTTTGCTGCTGAGGGACGTGCATGTGGGAAGTCAAAGAAAGCCTGTCCCCTCCATGGCTCTGGTTTCCTGGCTGCATGAGGGTGTTGTGTAACATGGGAGTTGTAGCCACTGTCTTTGGCTAGAAAGCTGAGTTGGCTGTTACTGAACAAGAAGGGGATGGGTGTGGCAGTGTGTGCTGTGTGGGTTTTGTTTGTTTTGTTTTGTTTTTAATGTGGTCATGGGAACCAAGGAGAAGGCATGGATCCCTCTTTGCAGGCTTTGTAGCCTCAGGCACTGTGCCTCCTCTCCAGAACATGTGGTCCTGGGACCACCACTTCTGTAAAAATAAAGTATGGCCTGGAAGCCAGTCTGTCATTTTTGACTCAAGAGAATCAGTGTGGAGTCAGACCAGCTGGCGGTGGCACTCAGCTGTCCTGTCAGAACACAAGCACCCATGGGTACAGGCTAAAAGAATGCTGGGAAGTGGGTAACAAGTGTACTTCGGTCACTGCAATCAAGCAGTGATGGCAAGAGTCCTTCTGAGAAGATGGCAGTTCGGGTCAGGTGGGCGCTGGCCTCAGACAGCCAGCATGGTTAGTCATCAGGAGGTATGGCTGATGCCCTGGCTTTGTCACTTGGTTGTGACCAGCTAATTTTGACAAGCTAATTGCTCCTGTGTAGACATCTGAAAGCCAGAGGAAACCATTAGCTCCATCCGGTCAGAATGCCTTCCTCCACTGCACACAGCTGGCCTTCCTTGCAGCCAGATGCATCCTTGGGGTTAAGTGGTTTTCTGCAGTGAATGTGAACAGAAGTGCATTGGCTGTTGCTCTTTCCCCAGCAGTGGGAAGCTACTGAGCTTACTGCATATGCCAGACTGGGCAGAGGTTGGAAAGAGCCTGCATCTCTGCAGAACTGTCCACCGGTACTGAAGAAAGTGATTAAAAACAAGAACCTCCTGTTATGATGGAACCACTATGGCTTTGTTAGGTATTTTTGAGTGGTTTGGCTCACCCCAGCTGCCTCCAGGGCTGTGAAGCTTATGCCCAGAAACAGGGGAATCAAGCTTTAACTCTATCAATAAAGTTTTTCACAAATGTATACATGGTGGGCATTTCACTAGACAGAGCGTGTCTGATGAGTGAATTTCACTCTGAAGCTGTTGTCAAGGAACGCTTTAGGAAGTCCCTTCTGCAGGTCAGCCTTCATTCACTATAACAAAATACCTGAAATAGTCAACTGATAAAGTGGAAAGGTTTAGCTGGAGTGGTGGCACGGGCCTCTAATCACAGCGCGCAAGAAGCAGAGGCAGGTGGATCTCTGTAAGTCCAGGACTACATAGAAAAACTCTGGTACCAGGCAGTGGAGGCATATGCCTTTAATCCCAGCAGTTGGGAAGCAGAGACAGGTGGATCTCTGAGTTCAAGGCCAGGCTGGTCTAAAAAGAGTCCAGGATAGCCAGGGCTACACAGAAACCCTGTTTTGGGGGGAGGGGGTATTTCAGTTCAGTTTCAGAGGTTCTGTTCCACATCAGTTGGGCCTGTAGTGAGCATTGTATCATAATGGGTGGGTGTGGCAGAGAAAATGGTCACAAACCAGGGAGCAGAGAGAATAGAGGATGGGCTTGGGGTCCCTCAATTCCCCCTTACAGGCACATCTGCAGCGATTCAAAGGCCTTCTATTAAGCCCTTCCCAGTAGAACCAAGCGTTTGCGTAAGGCCTTTGGAGATAGGCCAAGCCAAACTATCATTAAGATAGCTTTTGCATTTCAGCCTTACATTCTGATGAATATATACCTCATGGTGTCTTGATCAATTCGGTATTGTAGCCAAGGCAAGGTGTGAGGGATCTTTTTTTTTTTTTCATAAACAACTTTATTCACGACACATTATTTTTAAAAAATTCCCATCCCCTGGAAATGAGTTAAAAAAAAAAAATAAACAAAAGCCACCTCCCACCTCCCTGTTCCCACTTCCTCCCATTCCCTCCAAATAAAAGGGAGAAAAAACAACAACAAAAACAAAGCAGTAAAGAAACAAAAAATAATAAAACAAAACAAAAACACCTGAAAAACAAAAACACCCCCAAACTCCCCAAAACAAAGTAGTGCATTTCCCCGAGGGTAAGGGGAATTTACACTGGAGCGGCTGGGAACGAGATCTTCCGGCTACAGAAACCTGCAAAGAAAGACACTCAAAACAAAAAGAAACACAAAAGGAAACAAAATAGATCACCACCAGGGAGCCGGAGAAGAAGGGTAGGGTGGGCGGAGACCTGGTAGGACAGGAGCAGGCAGGCAGGGACTGCAGAAGGCAGGGAGAAGACGAGGGAAGGAAACAAGCTGAACAGTTTGGTGTTCTTCCAGAGCCCTGGGTAAAAAAAACCCTCCTACCACCCGTGCCCACCTACCCTTGAGCAGGCCCAGAGAGGATGGAGGGGAGCAGGGAACCAGGGAGCAGCTCACAAAGGGTGTGAGGGATCTTAATTAGGGTTACGGTTGCTGTGATGAAACACCATGGCCAAGACCAACTTGGAGAAGAAAGGGCTTACTTCACTCACATTTTCATCATTACCATCATCATCAAAAGCATTCGGGGCAGAATCTCACAGAGGGCTCACACTGGAGGCAGGGGCTGATGTAGAGGCCATGGAGGGGTGCTGCTTACTGGCTTGCTCAGCCTGATTTTTTTCCTTTTGGTTTTATAGGACAGGGTGTGGTGATTTGAACAGGAATGGTCCCCATAGACTGCTGTGTGTTGATGCTTAGCCCACAGGGAGTGGCACTATTAGAAAGGGTGGCCTTGTTGGAACAAGTGTGTTTGTTCCCTTCCTGCTGCCTGCAGATCCAGATGTCCTACTCTGAGTTCCACCTCCAGCACCGTGCCTGCCTGCCTGCCTGCCACCGTGTTTCTTGCCATAGTGATAATGGATTAAATCTCTGATCTGTAAGCCAGCCCCAATTAAATGTCTTCCTTTAGGAGAGTTGCCGTGATCATGGTGTCTTTTCACAATAAAACCCCAACTAAGACAAAAGGGTTTCTCTGTGTAGCCGTGGCTGGCCTAGAACTCACTCTGTAGACCAGGCTGGCCTAGAACTCACAGAGATCTATTTGTCTCTACCTCCAAAGCACTTGGGATTAAAGGGGTATGCCTCCATGCCTGGCTTCCGCCTGCTTTCTTGGAGAACCCAGGACTACCAGCCCAGACACTCCCCCCAGTGAGCCGAGGCCTTTCATATCAATAAGTAATTAAGAAAATGCCTACTTGCTTGGCTACAACCCCATCTGATAAATGCATTTTTTTTCAGTTGAGGTTCCCTCCTCTCAGAGACTCTAGATGTGTCAAGTTGAAACATAACCTAGCCAGCCAGGGAGAATGTTGGCTTTGTGCGTACAAGGCCCTGGATTTTAGCCCTGTTGATGCTGTGGGCCCTCAAAAGAACGTACTGCAGAAAAGTGATCAATCCATTGCTTTCAGCTGGTAAGAAACCCCAAGAAAAGAAAAACCCAGCTCTGTGTTTAGAACTGGAAAAGTGCTGGGCCCCCTTGTTGAGCATGCTCCTGTCTGCATGTCAGCTTCTCTGTCACATCAGTCGCACTTAATTCTGCCAAAGCGCTGCCAGTGCCCGCCTGGCCCTGTGCACTAGCTGATCACCAGGACTGCGACCAGCACCGCCTTCTGTGATACGCACTCGTTGTATCGGAGGTGGTCCATATTGTGGGGTGTGAGAGCACGGCTTGAGAGGGGTGCTTTTTCTCTGATCAGGTCTTCCCACAGCCTGGCAGGATTCCACACCCAAGTGATGGGAATTGCTTGGTAATTGTGCTACAACCTGATGCAACTTGGGTGACATTTATGAGATTCATGTGATGGATGGAGCTAGAATTGTTGGTTACCAGACGCTTATGTGTCACTGCCAATGAAGCTCTTTGTTCCCCAAGACAGATAATCTAGGGAAAGTCCTGCATATAATCAACACGCAACTGCTTGGAGGTCAGTGGCCAGAGCTCAGACGCAGCCTCATGGCGTCCTTTACACCATCTTTTTCCATAGGCTGATGGAGCTCTCCGAAGGGTCCAGGATACAAACCTCACCTCTCAGTGTTTGCTCAAGGCCCTATCCAGGTGGAAGCAAAGGCACAAGAGGCCTCACATGGCTTCATACCCAAAGGGGCCTCTTAAAATCCACGAGGTGCGGCCACTGTCGGCGAATGGAACAGTGATGTCCAAACTGAGGTGCTCACACCAGGGTGTGACTAGATGGCTCGCTAGGATGTCAGAAAAAATATCAGTGCTCCTCCTGGCATGTTTCCCTAGAAACCAAGCCCAACCCTGGGCTAAAGCCTTGAGTACAAGTAGTTTATTAGGAGGTAAAGAAAACACCACAAGGAAAGTGGGGAGTAATGACCAGTGAGTGATCAGGCAGCTCGCTCTGTGAGCAAGTAGAGTCCCATCTACCAGGAAAACAAAAGTCTATGAAACACACTTCCATCTGCCAAGTGCTGAGAAGCTGGGAACGTTTCTATGCCAGCTTGCACCCAGGAGGGCAGCTCCTGCAGGGGTGTGGTGCCCTTCCTAGAGTCCTCTGCCCCGCGCTGGCAGTCAAACAAGACTATCCCATCAGAGCTGGAAATTCTATGGTGCATCCTACACACACCAGCCCATCCTTAAATACCTCTGGGCAAAGTACTTAAAATGAACTCAGGTTTCTCACCCACAAAGGCGAGGACTCCAAATCTGCCCACTTTTTCTATGGTGGTGGTGACTCCCAGTAATAGTTGACAAAAATATTTTTTTGAAATGTACTCATTTTATAAAGTAGTCTTTTACATTTTATTGCAGTTATTTTTTAACTTTTAAAAAAGATTTGGTTTGGTTTGGTTTGTTTTTTTTTTATATGATGCCCGGGATTCACATAAAAGCTGAATGATACAATGTGTGGCCCCAACCTCTAGATGGGGCCTCCCTAGCTATTAAAAACGGTATTTTAAATGTCCAGTTTGTGGTGGCCATTTCTAGTCTATGGAAAGCTCACTGAATAAACTAATTTTTTCTGGCTGTCAGGCCAATTTGGAGAGTTGGTGGGTCACTTTTTACATAGAGGATTTTGTTATCTCTGTGAACAGAGATGGCTTCATTTCTCCCGCAACAGTCACTTTGGCCCAAGTGAGGAAGCAACTGTTGAGGTAAAACCGACTCTGAAGAAAATGTCTCAAAAATGCTTTGTTGTGTGAGTTCTATGGCTGAGTCCACCGGGTCTCAGCACCCTCTTCTCTGGGGACAAAGCGCTCCCCCTGACCACACTCAATTCTCCTTGATGTAAACGGTGATGGAAGCATCACAGGGTGTTGTTGCTTGCCCCCCACCCCCACAGATCCACCTCTGACTACACTGGTACGCCCACCATGCTAACTATGGGGTGCAGAGGCTGTTTCAATTGCTAGACAATTGCTGGACACTGCCTGGAAGTCAGCAGTTTCCTCCTAACCCGAGGCTCTGTTGAGCATCAAGAAGCAACCTAGCACGGAGATGGGGTGTTCACGCAGGGGCCAAGACTGCTGCCTAGCAAATGTTCCTCTCCCCACCTCCTTCTGGGACAATGAGTTAGGTACCCACACTCTGGCTTTACGGTGGAAAGGTTTCTAGGGAGTCGCCCACATCCCCCTCTTCCATCCATCTGCTGTCTGGCTCCCAAATTCATGTCACCAGCTGACTAGAATACTCAGGACAATGGATCTCTTGTAACAAAAGATACCTGGTCCCCCACTGTCCCGGCAGACACTGGTTTGGGCTACAGGGCTGCAGCACAGATGAGCCTCCCAGCCTCTCCCCTCACCCAGGCTTTCTCCAAGACCTCTGAGTCCATCCCCCATCCTTCCGTCCCAAGGTTTCTCTTCAGGCTTGGTTGGGCTCTCTGGTTACATCAAGCTGTCCTTCCCGTGTGGCTTTAAGGAGTCGGATCAGAATTGTAGTCCACAGTTGGACGGAACTTGCCCTTGTTAAAAGGTGTAATCCGTTCCCTGTAAAAAGCGAGTCAAATGGACACCAGTGAGTTCCCCCTCCCTGGAGGGTGCCTGTGGGAGATGAGGAGGTGCCTGCCAGCTGTGCTTCACAGAGACTCCTAAGAAAGGGATCTCGGAGGAGCCGTCCATTCCAACATCGAAATTTCAAACCTGTAGTATATCATGGAGTTAACTTGGATCAAACTGTGAAGGAGTTTATAGTATTCCTAAAGCAAGACGTCCCTTTGCGGGCCAGCCTGCCACCACCACTCAGAAATTACAAATGTGACGCACTCCAGCGTCTTCATCGAGCTCACAAGGCAAAGACAAAGGAGCTTGTGTTGGGTTTGGAGGATGATGACACACCCCTGCGGAAGGAAGACACCGCTGAAGGGATCAGGGACAGCTAGTAAAACTGAAGTTGCATTCTTCTGTGCAGAAGACCATAAGAGATACAAAGTTAATCTCATCTCATCCTGGTGAAAGTGTCCCGGGTACACCTTTGTATACCTTTAATCCGGAAGAAAGAAAGAAAGAAAGAAAGAAAGAGAAAGAAGAAAAGAAGGAAGAAAGAAAGAAAGAAAGAAAGAAAGAAAGAAAGAAAGAAAGAAAGAAAGAAAGGGATCTCTATTTTGTACCCATTTCATCACAGCCAGAATGTCTTATAAGAGCTAGCTAGACTAGCCAAAACTGTGAGGTCTGCCAGATGGGGGTGGCGCACATCTTTAATCCCAGCCCTTGGCAGGAAGAGGCATGCGGATCGAGTTCCAGGACAGCTAGAGCTGTTACACAGAGAAACCCTGTCTCGAAAAATAAAATAAAATTGCTGATGTCCACCTTCATCAAGAGACCTGCCTCAATAGTTAAAGCAGAGAATGACCAAGGAAGACACCGATGTCAACTTGAGGCCTCTACATACATGTAAACACATGTGCTAGGCATCCATACATACATGTGCATGCACACACACACACACACACACACTTGAATACATTTTATACACATGAAAAACAGACACATAGGGAAAAAAAATGAACAAGCTGGCATGCTCTCAGTTACTGCCTGTCTTCTGCCCACACCTCCCACCCCCGTCGACTGTGACAGGGTCTCCATGAAGACAGGGCTATGGCTTTTCCATGTTTTTGTCCCAAAGCCTCAGTCATGACCTAGAGCTGAGTGGATAGGCCACAGAAAATAAATAGTCCAAGGATGAAAAGTGAGAGAGAGTGGGCTCACCAGAGTAAAGGGGCCTTTCCTGCTGCCCAGCATCCTGTATCTCTGCATTCCCCACTATGGCCTCATCGCTCATCTAGACTTTGAGACAGAATCTTCTTTTGTCTCTCTTCCTCCCACTCTACCCATCCACTAAAATGTCAGAGAGTAGATTCTAAAACACCAGAGTTACTTCCTGTTAAAACCCATCTGAGCACTGGGGGGAAATATTTATTTGTATTTATAAACACAGTATCTAAAGAAAGGACTTATGCTGGTAACATTTAAAGTGTCCTCAAAATATGGGGGCTGGAGAAATGGCTTCACAGTTGATTGCAGAGGGTCCACACTCAGTCAGCAGCACTCACACCGGCAGCTGACAGCTACCTATAACCCAGTTCCAGAGAGAGCTGAAGCCTCCAGCTTCTGAAGGTATCCGTACTTATGTGTCAGCACCCTCATGTGCGAGCGCGTGTGCACACACACACACACACACACACACACACACACACACACACACACACACTTTCTCTCTCTTTCTCTCAAACAAAAAGTAAAATAAAAGACAAAGAATTCTCCAAACAATATCAGGGTGTAAGCAGACTTCTCTTTAAAATGAATTTAAGAAAGCTTTTAAAATAGTTCAGCAAAGAAGTGAGAGAAAAAAAAGTTCAACATCCTGTTATGGAGTGTTGCAAATTCAAACCATAGTGAGACACAGTTGGAACGACAAAAACTCAAACTGTGGAGCTCCCACACAACAGCAGTGTGGTGGGGCTGGGCTGGAGCTCAGGGGCAGAGTGCTTTTCTAGCATACACAAGACACCGGATGCTGTCCATCCCCAGCACCGACAAAGAGCGAAAACAGAGCCAGGGCCTGGAGAGCGCAAACCCTCACACATTGCTGGTGCAAACACAAACAGTACCGCACCACCAAATACTTTGAGGGTTTCTTAGCAAGGTATGTGCACTTACGTAATGACCTAGAAATCAGTAACCAGAAAGGAACAAAGGCCTGGCTATCCAGAGAGCTGTAGACGGCTCTTTACAGAGCTTTGATCAGAGTTGACAGGTGAGCAAAAGGCAACCCATGCGCCACACTGGACACATTTCAGCATCAAAGGAACAAGCTATCTCTACAACATGGATGCCCTCAGGGGCACTGTGAAAAATGAAATGGGAAGACGTGTCCATGCATGGTTTGATTTCCATCTGGGAATAGCAAACACATGCGTCACTGGCGTGGGCACAGTGCGTTGACACAGGCAGCAGGGGAAAAAAAAAACTTTCTCACTTGTGGCTTCATGACTATACGCATCTGTCAAACTCAGAAACTGGGAGCTGGAGAGATGGCTTGGTGAAATATCTGCCCTGCACACATGATAACATAGCCTTGACTTCCAGCACCCACACAATAAAGCATGCAGTGTGTCCCCTGTACTCCCAGCACTGGGGAGATCTCTGGGGCTTGCTGGCCAGTCTGCCTTGCCTAGCACATGAGCCCCCAGGCCAATGACAGATGCCATCCCCCAAATAAAGTGGTCAGTATTCATGGGAAATGACACCTAAGCCGGATTCTTTAGCTTCCACACGCACAAATAAACTTAAAACTGCAGGGGCTAGAGGGTGGCTTCATGGTTAAAAGCATATACTGCCCCTGAAGAGGATGCAAATTCAGTTTCTAGCGCCCACGTTGAGAAGGTCACAAACACCTTTTAACTCCAGTGTCTGGTGATCAGTCGCCCTCTTCTGGCCTCTATGGGCACTGCACTCGCACACAGAAACACCCTCCCCCCCCACGCAACCCTTCCCCCCACCCCGCACTCAGCAATGCACATATATACATAAAGAAAAATAAAAATTTAATCTCATAAATTGCACGCCTGAGAAAGAATGACTTTTATGTATGCGAATTATACTATGATAAATCCGACTTTTAAAGCCAGGTGTGGTGGCACAGGCCTTTATTCCTAGCATTCAGGAAACAGAGGCAGGTGGATCGCTATGAGTTACAGTCCAGTCCAGCCTGGCTAGCCAAGGCTACATGGTGAGACCTTTCCTTTTTTTTTTTTTTTTTTTTTTTTTTTTTTTTTTTTTTTTTTTGGTTTTTTGAGTCAGGGTTTCTCTGTGTAGCCTTGGCTGTCGTGGACTCACTCTGTAGACCAGGCTGGCCTCGAACTCACAGCCATCCGCCTGCCTTTGCCTCCCAAGTGCTGGGGTTAAAGGCATGTGCCACCACGCTCAGCTGAGACCTTTCCTTAAAAAAAAAAAAAAAAAAAAAGTAAATTAAATATATAAGTAAATCTGAAATTTATGGAAACCTGTGGCTTCTCACAGAACCAAGTCCAAGCAACTTAGCTTCATGCCCATAGCCTTCGGTGACTAGCTGAACCACCCCCTGCTCTGTCCTCACTGTCACCAGTACCCTGGACACACCATTCCCAGTGATAACTCTCTGGGTTCAGATTAGGGCTGAAGGCCCTGGAGGGGTTTTCCTCTTCCTGACCCAAACATCCAAACCTCTCACCAAACAGTATATGCAAACGTCCAGGAAGTGCAGGAAAGTGAATAGCGGGGTTGAAGGTGGGGGCGGAAATGGGTGGGGTGAGAGGAAGAAAATGTTAGGTTCCTTCTCTGTCTTTCTGACTTCACAGAACCATCCACCCTGGTGTCATCTTCCAGAAACTTTGGGCACAGAGGAGAGATGGCTTCCATGGTGAGGTGGCAGGGGAGGTTCCTAGGTACTACATGTCTTCTCCAGATCTCACAGTTTCTTGCAGTTGTGGGGAGTAGGGCATGTCCCCCCAACACTAGAATCTGCTGTCTTCTGCTCCAGTGTCCCAGGAGCCAGGCCCACGCATAGTAAGTGCTTATGAATTTCTGAAGAAGGCAGGCGTCAGCACCATGCTAACACTGCCTCTGAGAAGCCACGCTCTTTTCAAATTTCAGTAGTCTCAACTGAGAACCGCTGAAAAGTGACGCCTACTTGTCTCATACAGGACGTACTGTGTGTGTCTAATTCTGTCACACTTTGGAATCAGGTAGGAAACACATTTCTGGGCATGCCTGTGAGGGTGTCTCCAGAGCTACTGAGCCCATCAGCTAAGCCTTCCTGAACATGGGCAGTAGCACCTCATGAGCTGGGATGCAGGACTGAATAAAACAGAAAGCAAACCGAGCACTAGTGTTCTTAGTAAGGGTCTTTGGCTGTGAAGAGGCACCATGACCACAGCAACTCTTATAAAGGGAAGCATTTTATTGTGGCTGGCTTACAGCTTCAGGAGAGGTTTATCCCGTTATCATCATGGCGGGGAGTATGGCGGCATGCAGGCAGACATGGTGATGGAGAAGGAGCTGAGAGTTCTACATCTGGATCCACAGGCAGCAGGAGACTGTGTGCCACACTGGGCCTAGCTTGAGCATATATGACCTCAGAGCCCACCCCCCCCCCACAGTGACACACTTCCTCCAACAAAGCCACACCTACTCCAACAAAGCCACGCCTCCTAGTAGTGCCACCCGCAATGGGCCAAGCATTCAAACACATGAGTCTATGGGGGCCATTCCTATTAAACCACCACACTGGCATTCATCTCTCTCTGTTTCCTAACTGGGGACACAATGTGACCAGGTGCCTCACACTCCTGCTGCTACAAAAGAGCTGTTCTCATCACTGTCTTCTCTACCTTGATGGACTTTGCCACCAATTCATAGCCACAATAAGCCCTTCCTTAAGTTATATGTTGCCAGATATTTTCTTATGGCAACAAGAAAAGTAACTATATAAAACTGTGTACATTTAAAAACACTGTGTAGGGCGCTGGAGAGATGGCTCGGTGGTTAAGAGCACTGTCTGCTCTTCCAGAGGTCCTGAGTTCAATTCCCAGCAACCACATGGTGGCTCACAACCATCTATAATGTGATCTAATATCCTCTTCTGGTGTGCAGGCATATATGCAAATAGAGTACTCATATACATAAAATAGGTAAATAAAATATAAAAAATAAGTAAAAACACTATGTACACTGTAAACATGTTTTAATATAAGAATTTACTATTACTATGAGCAATGAGCATTTATGGTTCCTATTTGATATTTTTAGGTAAAGAATGTGTATTTTTAACTAAAATGTTGAAAAGGAAGTACACACTGCAGTGTTTTGACAGAAGCATATTAATGCCTGCCATTTCCTTTGAATTTTACCAAAAGTAAAAGATGATTAAGAGGGGCTGATGAGGCTCAGTGGTTAAAAACATACACTGTTCTTGCACAGGACTTGAGTTTAGCCCCAAAACCCATATCCAGTGGTTTACAACCACATGTAACATCAGGTCCAGGAGACCTAATGCCCTCTTCTGGCCTCTCCAGGCACTGCACCCATGTGCACATACCCACAAATACACAAACACACATAATTTAAATTTTTCATAAAGATGTCTAATAGACAGGGTGACAGAAGATATGTCATTAAACATTAAAACATTAGTAATATGATAGTTATGTACAAATAATAATTTTGTATGTAAAAGGGAGTACAGGTATATGAATGTTGTGTTGTAGGTCAAAGGGCAACTTTCTAAAGTCAGCTGTCTAATTCCACCATGTGAGCCCTAGGGATTCAACTCCAGTCATCAGGACTGGCAGCAAGTGCTGTAACTCCATGATCCATCTTGCTAGCTCCACAGAGACAAAAGCTAAACGATGCAGGTGTGTAGAGTAAAATCCTTTCAAGTCTCCTACATGTTCAGTTTTTCTCATAACAAAACACCATGCAATAAGTAAAAGTAAAAGGAAGTGTACATTTCTGCCATTTAAACCCTGAAGCTTCTCAAGTGTTCCCTTCACGGCGTTATCTCGCTGCTGGCCCGTTTCACTAATGAATGTGTTGGGTCATCATTTGACAAGTGTCCATGAGTTCCTCCTCTGGGTATCAGCAGGACACTGGAGCCGGAGAACAGAGAGACGCCCTGTCTAGCTTCACCGTGGGTGTGGGAGGAAGCCACAGTACCACAGGGAAGCATGCGCCAGCTTGGGATGTGCAAACAGCTTAAAGAGACACCGTCCAAAAAAAATCAGGGAAGCTTTTGTGTTTAAGCAGAACTGTGACTGATACATAGAAGTTTCCCAGATAAACACTAGAACAACCATGTACAGTCAATGGCCCTCAGAGGAGGCCAGGGAGGGAGCTGCCAGGCTGGCATTGGTCCACATGGCCAGAGAGGGGGCCGGCTGGAGTTTCTGTTCTGTTTTATTTTTGTTTCTGAATCAGTGTCTTATTATGTGGCCTTGGATGGCCTGACGATTGTATGTAGACCAGGTTGATCTCAAATTTAGAGACCCACCTTCCTAGTGCTGGGCTTGAAGGTGTACACCACCACGCCCAAACAGAGTAGGTTCTTAAAAAATAGTTCATTTATTTTTATTGTATATGCTTTGGTGTTTTGCCTGCATATATGTGTGAGGATGTCAGATCTTGGAGTTACGGACAGTTGTGAGCTGTCATATGGGTGCTGGGAATTGAACCCAGGTCCTCTGGGAGAGCAGTCAGTACTCTTAACTACTGAGTCATCTCTCCAGTGCCCCAGAGTTTTTAAATCCTCCTTAAGAGCTGGGTGATGGCACACACTTTAAATCCCAGCACACGAGGCAGAGGTGGGTATATCTGTGAGTTTGAGGTCACTCTTGGCCTACATAGTTAGTTTCAAGCCAGTTAAGCCTACATATAAAACTTCTGTCTCAAAAATAGACATATTATGGGGTATCCACCAGACAAGAGTACTCGGACACTGGTTGAAGCCAAGCCATTGACTACATTAGGTGTTTGGGACTCACGTACAGCCCTGGGCCTTTCTCAGGGTGGACTTTTAACCACAAAAACAGGCCTGAGTTGACACTCCTCAGTTAGCAAGGAAAGCTATCCAGAAGTGGAACTACAGAAACCAAAAGGCAAAATCGGTCCATTTGAGAACTTTCCCAGAACTATGGACTCTGATGGTTTCAGGTCTTTATTCTCACTTCGCAGGTGGCTCTGCCTACACGCTGAATGCTACTTCCACCATAGCATCAGTTATACCAAGGTCTGGGGACTTGGAACAAAATAAAATAAAGTGTCCTAGTCAAAAGCTCCAGAAACGTAAGCAGATGGAAGTCTGCTTGCTGCCCAGTTAACACATGTATAAAGCACCTACTGTATACACAGTAAAAGAAAAGGCCGTCTTTCCTGTGTAGGACTTAGAACAGGGGTGACCTGGTTGGAAGTCCGAGACCAAGTGCTTCCAGCCCAAGAAGCAGGTGAGGTTTAGAGCTGTGACTGAGAACAGTTCGATGGCCCCACCCTTTCCAGAAGGTTCTGCACCTCTCTCACACATGCTCTCCCTCTCCTGGATCAGAGACAGCATGCTGGTAAAGGACATGTGTCTCACCACCCATGACGTCACTTTAGCTTGTCGTGAAAGGTGGAAATAACGCAGAGGATCAGAGCCACACTTTCTGTTCCCTGCCTTCTCTGCTCTCCTGCGAGACTTGGCAAATCCCTTCGTCTACCTTTCCAAACCGTGCTTACTCGTGTTATAAGATGAAAAAAAAAAATGGCAGAGCAACCAATTCTGCACACCTCTGCTAGCTGTGGCCTTATACGTTACACAGCCACAAGCACAAGGGAGCACAGCCACCACCCTAGAAAAATGGAAGATGTCAACCCAGGCTCCAGTGAGAATCCCTCCCCCATCCAATCTCTATTCATTTTTAAGGCTTAATCCTGCCGGTTATGTCTTAAATTAAAAACAAATGTGTGTGTGTGTGTGTGTGTGTGTGTGTGTGTGTGTGTGTGTGTGTGTGTGTGTGTGTTCATGTGTATACATGTATATCGATGCAACTACAAGTTGAGGCCAGAAGATGCTATCAGATGCCCTGGAGCTGGGGTTGTAGATATTTGTAAGCCACTCAACATGGCGGTTGGGAACTGAACCCCAATCCTCTGCAAGAGAAGCAAGTGTTCCTATTAAGCCGTCTCTTCAGCTCATTTGTCTTTTTAAGACGTATTTGTTTTTTGAGTTATGTGTAGCTGTGTGTTTGTACGGGAGTATGTGCACATGTGAGAGCCAATGCCCAAGGAGTCCAGAAGAGGGTGCTAGATCCCAGAGCTAGAGATAGTCATAAGCCATCTGGTGCTGGGAACCAAACTTGGATCCTCTGCAATTACACTTGCCCTTAACTGCAGAGCCGTCCCTCCAGCTCTTCTGCGGCCTACTAAGATCAGCAACAGTTGTGGGGTTCCTGAGCCAGGTGCTTTGCTGCATCTCACAGGTTTGTGTCTACAGTTTTTATTGGAATCATTTTCTAAATAGTTTAAAATTCCAACTTGATAATTCTCTTAGACTTAAGGGCTTATGGGTTTTTGCTTTTTTGTGTTTGTTTGTCTTAAACAAGGTCTAACTATGTATTACATAGTAATCCAAGCTGGCCTTGAATTTACAGTGATCTAGTTGCCTCTTCTGGGATTAAAGGCACATGTCATCATATCCAGCCAGAAGAGGACTTTTCCTGACAAGAAAACACCTAGGGACAAGAAAAGGCAGGGGAAATTGATGGCATGGTAATAACACATATATGTGAAATTCCATAAATAAGGCCATTGTTTGCACACTAATGGAATTTTTATTTTAAAAAGAAGTATGCTTCCTAATTTTCAAGTTACTGGTTTGGGGAATCTTTTGGTGTTAACTTTTTGTTTTATCATATTCTGTTTGATAAATGGACATAAATTTTCCTAAGAATGACATTTTAGCTTAGACACTCTTATTGAGATTTTTCTTGGACAGCTTTTATAAATGTTTCATCAGTGTCTGAATGAACAAGGTAAAAGTTAGCGTCTGAACCCTCCCAACAATTATTACATGCCCTCATCCGTCATATTCTCAGACAGATCTATTGGGAATTCCCATTATGATGTGATTATTATAACTTCTTCTCTTTTTTTTTTTTTTTTTTTTTTTTTTGAGACAGGGTTTCTCTGTGTAGCCTTGGCTGTCCTGGAATCACTTTGTAGACCAGGCTGGCCTCAAACTCACAGCAATCAGCCTGCCTCCTGAGTGCTGGGATTAAAGGCGTGCTCCACCGTGCCCAGCTTCTTCATGTTTTTTATGTTTACCATCTTCTAGTGGAGTGTGGTGGCACTGAAGCACTCTCAGCCCTCGGGGATTAAAGCAGAAGGATTGTGAGTTTGAGGCCAGCCTGGCCTAGAAAGTGAGTTCCAGGACAGCCAAGGCTACACAGAGAAACCCTGTCTTGACAAAACAACAAAACAAACAAACAACCTCCTTTTTTTTTTTTTTTTTTTTTTTCAGATCCGATACTAGCAAGGTTTTTATCTTACCTTTGAAACTCAGAAATTGCACTCTACTTCACATGAACTGACGGTATACGTGTGGTGGTTTGAATGAAAGTGGCCCTCGTAGGCTCATATATTTGATTATTTGGTCCCCAGTTGGTGGAACTATTTGGGAAGGATTAAGAGGTGTGGCCTAGGTGGAGAAAGTGTGTCACTCGGCCCTGGCTTGGAAGTTTCAAAAGCACACAGCATCCTCAGATAGCTCTCTGCCTCATGCTGCGGGTCAGATGTGAGCTCTCGGCTTCTGCTCCAGCACCATGCCTGCCTGCGTGGCTGCTGCCGTCTTCCCCATCATCCCGGTTATGGGCTCTAACCCCCTGGAGCTGTGAGCTGCCAAATTAGAGTCTTTCTTTGTTAAGTTGCCTTAGTACTGGCATCTTATCAAGGCAGTAGGAAAGTAACCAAGACAGCACATTAGCTAGCCTTTCTCTCCTGAAAAGACACTGAAATAAAAGTCAAGGAATAAGAGTCTTTTTTTTTTTTTTTTTTTTTTTGAGACAGGGTTTCTCTGTGTTATCCTTGGCTGTCCTGGACTTGCTTTGTAGACCAGGCTGGCCTCGAACTCACAGCGATCCACCTGCCTCTGCCTCCTGAGTGCTGGGATTAAAGGCGTGCGCCACCACGCCCGGCTGGAATAATTGTCTTAAAGCCAATGTTGGCCAGAGCTGAGCATGCTTTTTCTTGTACATTGGCAATCCCTTTCTCATTCTCTAAAGCTTTCCCTCCAGCATGTGGCTGGCCCACATGCCATCTTAACTCAAACAGCATGGCGTTTTCTCTCCCACTTACATTTCCATCCGTGATTCTATAATAAACCTTTCTCTAAAAATAAAACTCTTAAAGCAGAAACCCACGTGACCAAATGGATGGAAGACTCAATGTGCAAAAAAAAAAAAAAAAAAAGTCCTCTGTATGTAGAAAAGTGGGTGGAAGAGAGGTAACATAGCAGATCTAAGAATCTAAGCCCTGAGTCAGTAGGGAGTAAAGCTAAGAAATCTCTTCTTCAAGAAGCCTGAAGAGTTGCCAGCATTGGGCACCTTCAAAAGAGCCAGCAGCATTGGGCACCCCTGAAGGTGGGAATTGAAAGTGACACTCAAGCAGGAATAGAGACAAGAAGCCTGAATGAATAGCATCGGTTTCCCGCCCCACTCTCAGCAGCCAGAGAGGTGCCTTGAAGCGTGCTTTTGTGCATGCTTTTATATAGTTACTTTTCTCATTGCTATTAGAAGGTGCCTGTCAAAAGTAACTTGAGGAAGGAAGGGCCTGTTGTAACTCAGAGTTTGTGGGTACAGTCCATCACAGGGAGATGGTGGCACAAACAGTTCTTCTGTGGCATCAGGAGTGAGGGGAACCTGGTCACACTGAGTCCCCAATCAGGAAGCAGAGAGAGATGAACACTGGTGCTCAACTTGCTGAAGATTGGAGATTTATTCTTGGAAACCGAGGCTCTCTGCTTACTGTGACACCAGCTGAGTACTCTATCTATCTATCTATCTATCTATTCGGCAACAAGGTCTTCATGTACAATTAGGTTGTAATTAGCTCGTTATATAGCCCAAGATAACACTGAACTCTCGATCCTTCTGTCTCAGCCTCCTCAATGTTGGGACTGTAGGCATGAATGACCATACACAGCCCATGTGCGCCATATTGGTTTTATTGTTTGTTTGTTTTTTTTCAAATTTTGTTTTTATTTTATGTGTATAAGAGTTTTGCCTACGTGTATGTGTACCATGTGTGTGCCTGGTATTCATGGAGTTCAGAAGAGAGTGTTGGATCCCACTGGTCTGGAGCTACAGATGGTTATAAGCCACTGTGTGGGTGCTGAGAACTGAAACTAGGTTCTCAGCAAGAGCAGCAAGTGCTCGTGACCATCTTTGGTGCCCAATGAGCAACACGTTGTAAAATTTGAATTAAATGGAAATGGAATCATTGACTACTGTTCTAGCCTCCTTCCCTTCTCGTACATGGAAGAGCCTGGGCAACCAGGCTTAAATGCCCAAAAGAGTTCTCTTTGGCTAAGGCCAAGAGGAAAGATCCAGCAACAGTGACACTAAAAAACGCTTCCCCCAGCAAGCGGAGCCACAGAGGAGCAAGGAGGGTGTTCCGTCCTGATGCCTCTGCTTTCGGGTGAGAGGAAATAGTCCCTCACCTGCTGCAAATGTCATTTTTTGCCTTCTTGATTTAACCTCCACATTTTGCTTTCTGTTTCTGTTAATGGGAACACCGTCTTATTTTATGGAAGCAGTGCTTTCTCCCCCTTGAAAGATATGAAGCTACAACTGTTTGATATCTTCTCTCTTTCTACACAGTCTCTTTTGCTCTCCATTTCTTCTGGTGATTTCCCAGTGTCTACTTATCCATGGCTTGTCATATCTGCCCCCACTAAAAACTATTCAGGAGTCCCACTGCACTTTATGATAATTGGCTGTAAAAATAATCTCTAGCCCAGCACTTGGGAGGCAGATACAGAAGGAGCAGGTAGGTGTTCAAGACCACCCTCAGATACACACTGAGTTTGTGACTGACTCAGCTACATGAAAACTTATACCAAAACAACAAAAACAAATAAGAAGCACACAGATACACAAAACTTGATAAAAATCAAACAATTTGGAAACAAACTAAGTATGTTGTGAAAGAATCCAAAAGCCTTCTCTCTGGATAGAAGAGTGGTCAGAACTTTGATGCTCTGACTAGTGAGATGGCTCAGCAGGTAAAGGTGCTTGCTGCTAAGTCTGGAGACCTGAGTTCAAGCCCCAGGACCCATGTGATAGGAGAGAGCTGACTCCCACATATGCGTCATGGCACACACGTGTCCTCACACATACACATATAAACAAACAATACATTTTCTGCTCAGTTTTCATATTATGCTTCCTAAGCATATGCCAACACGTAGACACCACCCCCATAGGGTCTCACTATGTAGGTCTGGCCATCCTAGAACTCACGGTGTAGAACAGGCTGGCCCCAAACTCACATAGACCTGCCTGTTTCTGCTTCCCAAGGGGTGGGATTAAAGGCCTGTGCCACTACACCTGGTTAATTTAATTTTTAAACAATTTTTGGGCTCAATAGCTGTACAAGCCTGGCTACAGGTTAGATCCATGACCCATAGCACTTATAAAGATGGAGGAAGAGAACTGATTTCACAAAATCATTCTCTGACCTACACACACACACACACACACACACACACACACACACACACACACACAGAGTTTCTTAAGAGAATAAAATATTAACAAATGTCTTACAAGTATACACTATATATTGAACATATCCCTTGCCACCCCATGGCTGCTACCTTCCCTTCCCTTGGCCTTCCACAGTCCCATTTGCCCACTTTGTTCCACTAGACAACTTCTCTTCGACTATAATTTTACAAATACATACATGATTTTATGAAACTATAAAAATTTCAGGGACTACAAATGAAAGAAAATATACAATATTTGTCTTTTATGAGACTAGCTTAGTTCACTAAATATCAATGTATCTTTAAAGAAAGAGAGTCATCATTATTTTATCAAAAATCTGTGTATTGGCCAGGTGGTGGTGGCGCACGCCTTTAATCCCAGCACTCGGGAGGCAGAGGCAGGCAGATCACTGTAAGTTCGAGGCCAGCCTCGTCTACAAAGTGAGTCCAGGACAGTCAAGGCTACACAGAGAAACCCTGTCTCAAAAAACCAAAAAAAAAAAAAAAAATCTGTGTATTTACTTAAATGTATCCTGTCCTCTCCTGACTAATTTATGATTAAACTTTTTAAGATTTATTTATTTATTTATTTATTTATTATGTGTACAGCACTCTGCCTGCACCCCAGAAGAGGGCACCAGATTTCATTATAGATGGTTGTGAGCCACTATGCGATTGTTGGGAATTGAACTCAGGACCTTTGGAAGAGCAGCCAGTGCTCTTAACTGCTGAGCCATCTCTCCAGCCCTTATGATTAAATTGTCAATGGTAGTAAACGTGGAGAACAATGACTGCTTTTCTAACATTGGGTTCTTCATCCATGGAGAAGGCATTCTCTCCCGTTATGTGGGTCCTATATCCTGTAATAGAGGTTTCTAGCCCTCCCTTTACGTTAATTGTGTTTTATTAAATTTATTCCACTTGCGCTTTTAATTGTTTGTGCTGTTAATGAGAATGGGATATTTTTTCCCAGGAAAGTTTTCTATTTCTCATGGTTGTGTCAGGGGAGGAAATTATTCATTGACACAATTAATTGAACTTGCCATTTTGGTTTTGGGGGGGGTGGTTTGTCTGTTTTTGTTTGTTTGAGGCAGGGTCTCTCTGTGTAGTCCTGGCTGTGTTTACCAGGCTGGTCTTGAACTCACAAAGATCCCTCTGTCTCCTCCTCCTGAGTGCTGGGACTAGAGGTGTGTACTGCCATGCCCAGATTGAATTTACCTTCTTAACTTTACAGTTTTAAATGAAGTGTCTTCAGAATTTTTCATCAACACATGGGTAATTAAAACTGTGATCATTTTGCTTTTATTGGCAAGTGTTTATATTTATTATTTATTTTTCTTGTCTGACTACATGTCCTAGAACCATCAGAGAAACCCTGAGCAATGGGGCTAGGGAGACTGCTCAGTGGTTAAAACTCTTGCCTCACAAGTGTGAAGACCAGAGTGCAGAAACTGAGAACTCACACGAGTGACCCTCTGGGTGGGAATGGTGGCCCATTTGTAATTCCAGCCCTGCAAGGCAGAGACAGAGGATGCCAGAGCAAGCTGGATAGCAGGAATAGCCACATCTATGAGCTCTGGGCTTGATTGAGAGACCCTACCTCTAGGCGTGAGGTATATAAGACCTATGAGGCTGCTTTCCTGCATCCAACCTCTAGCCTCCACATGCATGTACACACATGTGCACTCACACTGACCTCCACACATGCATGCACACATACATGTGAACTCACATACTTCCACATGCATGCATATACATGTGCACTCCTACTCCCACCTCCATGATGCATACATACACATGTGCATGCACAGTCTTCCCCACAGGTAAACACATACACGTGTATACACACAAGAGAAGATGGGCAACTTATCCCATTTCCTCTTCTGTCTGGTCTTTAACATGTGTAGACTAGGCTGGCCTTGAACTCACAGAGCTCCACCTGCCTCTGCCTCCCAAGTGCTGGGATTAAAGGTGTGCGCCACCACACCCAGCCCATGCTAGTGTTCCTTAATGACAGATTAGAGAGAGAAGGTTCAGCTGTTAGAGTACTTACTGCTCTTAGAGAGAATCCTAGTCCAGTTCCCAGCACCCACATGGTGGCTCACAACCACCTGAAACTCTAGTTCCAAGTGATCTGATGCCCTCTTCTGACTTCCTGGCACATGGTAAGCATGCAGACCTTCACACAAAACATTCATACACATAAAATAATTTTTTTTCATTTTAAAAATTAGCAAGGTGGTGGCGGCACATGCCTTTAATCCCAGCACTCTAAAGGCAGAAGCAGGAGCATCTCTGAATTTGAGGCCAGCCTGGTCTACAGAGTGAGTCAGGGCTACACAGAGAAACCCTGTCTCGAAAAGCCAAAACCAAACAAACAAAAAAAAGAAAACCCCCCAAAAACCCCAGACCCTTAGATAAGAGACCACCTTACGTCAACAACACAGAACCGGCAGTATGAAAGAAAACACAGAAGGGCTCTTGGGAAATTAAAAATGTGATAGAACCAGTGCTAGAAAACTAGGACTAGGAAGTTTTACCAGCAAGAACAGAAAAGGCAGACATAAGAAGACAAAAGAAAAAGGAAACAAGAAACTAGGGCCTGGGGAGAGGGTTCAAAGTGTGAAGTCCTTGCACACAAGCATAGAGACTAGAGTTCAGATCCTCAGAACTCAAGCCAGTAGATGAAAGAGGGAGCCCTTGTACTAACCTGGCTAGCTAGACTAGCTGGTCAGAGAGCTCTGAGTTCCACAGAGAGACCCAGCCTCGGGAAATCAAATGAACATACTGATGTCAACTTCACTCTTGACACACATTTGCATATGTATGCACACTTGCACATATACATGTGCCCATACACATTCTCACGATGCACACACACACACACACACACACACACACACACACACACACACACACAGGACGACAAAAGCCCAAGAAACTAGAATGCCAAACAAGGACATCTCACATACATCTAAAAGACAGAAGAAAGGGAGGGGGGTTAGAAATTGTCACAGACAAAGATTCAAAGTCAAACTTCCCCAGAGGAGAAGAGCCTGAAGTTCCAGATGACGACAGAAGCACACCAAGTGCACAGCACAGTACTTGAAAATAGACTAGAGTACAGCCCATCACCATGAAGATCCAGAACACCAGGGAAAAGAAGGTCGGGGAAGCTTCTGGAAAGAAATATGCAGGTCACACGCACAAGCCAAAATGACATCGGGCCTTTGAACCAAGCTGGGAGTTAGGAAATGTGAGCAAAGCCTTCCAAATCCTGAAGGAAATAAATCCTAATTTGGTTATTTCCAACCAGAGTATGGGTCAGATGTGAAAGCAGAGAAAGCAAACTGGATTTTCACATATGTAGTTCACTCAAACGCTTCCCACTGCCCTGTCTCAAGAACCCCCAAAGGATCAAATTAAGGGAAAGGCGGCTACAAGACTATTTTAATACAAATAAAACCATCTTAACATTGCATTGAAAGGGGTTGGAGAGATGCTGAGCAGTTAAGAGCACTGGCTGCTTTCCCAGAGGACCCAGGTTCGATTCCCAGCACCCACATGGCAGCTCACAACTGTAACGCCAGTTCCAGAAGATCTAACACCCTTACAGACACACATGCAGACAAAACACCAACACATGTGAAATTAAAAATAAATACATTTTAAAGTACATTTTTAAACTACAGATACGGGCCGGGCGTGGTGGCGCACGCCTTTAATCCCAGCACTTGGGAGGCAGAAGCAGGTGGATTGCTGTGAGTTCCAGGCCAGCCTGGTCTACAAAGTATGTCCAGGATAGCCAAGGCTACACAGAGAAATCCCATCTCGAAACAAAACAAAAACCAAATCAAACAAAACAAAACACAAAACTAGAGATGGCTCAGCAATTAAAGGGCTTGCTTGACAGAAACGTAGGAGCACAAGAGTTTGGATCCCTACAGTCCCTTGTTGGGTGGGCTTGGCAGCCTGCCTCTAATTCTCACCTAAAGAAATGAGGAGCAGAGCAAGCTGGCCAGTGAGAATATCTACATCGGTGAGCTCTGGGTTTGATTGAGGGACCCTGCCTCAGTAAACAAGGTGGAAGTGTGCTCAAGAATAAACCTCAATATCAACCTCAGGCATCCACATTTGTCGTCACCCACACACATACAAAAATATGCATACATGCATACACACACAGAATGGGGACAACAAAACTGAAAAAAACAAAGCTAGTTTTTCTGAGCAGATCGCCTGGTCCCCAGTACTGGGCCATCATAATGCTCATTCCATAGTTTCTCAGAAAAAACTACTCAACTTTAAAGTGCATGTTCTGTCAACTACAAGCATATCTAGAATCAAGACTTCACTTTGGCCAATGGCCTCTTAGGTCAATAAAACATGGCAGTAGCTGACATCTGTGACCTTGTTGTCATAGTCTGCCACAGGGCTTCATGTCCTGAGATGACTTTCACCAACCCTTGAAGAGCAGCAAGAGCCTGCGGTTCTGCGAGATGCAAGCGCCTAGGGCTGAGCCTAGGCAACGAGGGATTGAATGAGTAACCTTTCCTGTACCCTGACTTTTAGACTGACCACCCCATTCGCATCTCCTCGACATCTGCTTAAGGATGAGAAGCTCAAAGGAGATCATCACACCTTGCCTCACACAGCCAGGAAGAGGCTGGACCAAGACCTAAACTCGGTATCTCCAGGGTCTCTGCTGAGCAGCTGACATGGGGACCAAGCAAGCTCTTCCTCCAGGCCACCATAGGGTCACCCTACCTTCCCTACGCCCCCCCTCTAAGAGCTCCAGCTATACTCACTGCAGGAGTCTGTCTTGGGCTAGGTTCTCCAGGTAACGCTTGGATCCGTTCAGGAACAGAGAGCGGTACCTCTGCCTTCTGTCTTTGCTCTCCATCAGGGTGGTGTTGAGGTAGCGGCCTACCCCAACCGGGTTCTGTGGCAGGGAGAAGAAAGGCATCAGGATGTTAGTGGGCTGGTTGTGAAGACTTGCCCTCGAGCTTTCCATCCTCCTCTCAGGCCCCTGCCACACCCAGCTGTGAAGAATCAAATCGTGATCGCCCCTCCCCCTCCCTCCCCCCCCCCCCAGTGTACTGACCTCCTAACATTAGTGCCTCTTACATTAGTGATCTTATTGGAGGGTCTGCTTGTTGCAGATATAATGGTTTGGGCTGAGGCCATGCTAGAGCAGGTGAAACCCTGGTCCAATATGACTGGCCCCCTTAAGAAAAGGCACTCGGGCTGGAGACATGGCTCAGCGGTTAAGAGCACTGACTGCTCTTCCAGAGGTCCTGAGTTCAATTTCCAGCAACCACATGGTGGCTCACAACCATCCACAATGAGATCTGGTGCCCTCTTCTGGCATGCAGGTGTGCATGCAGGCAGAATACTGTATACATAATAAATAAATAAATAAAAGAAAGAAAAGGCACTCGATGGAAGAGATGGTCATGCAAAGAGGCAGCAATCCGAGTGGTACAGGCATCAGCTGTGAAAGCCAAGGGTCTCTGGCCACCACCAAAAAGCTTTAAAGAAGCAAGGAAGGGCCAGATGTGGTGGCACACGCCTTTAATGCCAGCACTCGGGAGGCAGAGGCAGGCGGATCACTGTGAGTTTGAGGCCTACCTGGTCTACAAAGCGAGTCTAGGATAGCCAAGGCTACACAGAGAAACCCTGTCTTGAAAAACCAAAAAAAAAAAAAAAGAAAGAAAAAAGAAAGAAAAGAAGCAAGGAAGGGTTCTCGACCATTGGTTTCACAGGCAGCGTGAACTCCGACCTTCTGTGAGGGTATAGCTCCAGTCACCAAGCCACTTGGTTTGTGGTCCTTTGTATGACGCCTAGGCCATCCTGTCCATGTGTCAGCCATAAGAGAGGCTCAGAGACAAGATATAAACTCTTCAAGGTGACATAGTAAAGATTAGAATCTAGGCTCTTGTCAATCAGGCATGTCAGAGAGGGGACTTCCTGCCATGCCTCAGAAACTGGCCCTGCCATAGGTCTTCCGGTCTGTATGCCTGGATGTGAGAGTCTCAGCAACAGATTGTCTGGATCAGGTTGGCCCCTGGGGGATGGTCTTGGTTTTATTAGTTGATGTGGGACGATCCAACCTGCCAGTAGCATCCTGAGTCTGGGTCCTGGACTGTACAAGAGCAGAGAGGATGAGCATGCGTGCATTCTTCTGTTCTCGGCCACAGATGTGATGGACCGGCTATTTTAAGCTTCTGCCGTCTTGATTTCCCTGAGATGGAGGACTGCAATCTGGAACCGTGAGCTAAAATAAACCCTCTTCCCTCTAAGTTACTTTGGGTCAGGACTTTTTATCACAGCAACAGACACTGGCCCTGATGGCAGCATGACCATCTGGCTCCAGTCTAAACATTTTACTTGAGACATCGGAGGTCTTTTTTTCTTTTTCTTTTTTAAAGATTTATTTATTTTATGTATATGAGTGCTCTGTCTTCATGCACACGAGAAGAGGGATTCAGATTCTATTACAGATGGTTGTGAGCTATCATGTGATTGCTGGGAATTGAACTCAGGTCCTCTGGAAGAGCAGCCAGTGCTCTTAACCACTGAGTCATCTCTCCAGCCCCTGATGTCTGAGGTCTTAGTGCAGACTGAGGCAGGGAGAAGGATAATAACGCAAAGGCAGGGGAATTACAAGGAAGATGTGCCTGAGACTGTGTTACAGATACGAAGCGTTTGGTTGGAATGTGGTTTGGATATGAAGTGTCCCCCAGAAGTCTCGGTTCCTACCGGATGGTGCAGTTTAGCGGTGAATAGTTCATGATGGCTACTGGAGGTGACAACTAGTTGGAGGAAGATGCTCATGGGGGCATGCCTTTGAGGAGCATACTAGGACTTTGTCCCCTGCCATGCCCACTTCAACTTCTCTCACTCTCTCTGCTCTCATTTACCACGAGGGGAGCAGTTTGCCTCCGCCATGGGGTTTCTGTCTTGCCCTGAGCCTAAAAGCATTGGAGCTAGCTGCTGTGAATTGGAACCTCTAAGGCCCAAAAGCAACATAAATCATTCCGCCCCTCCATTGACTTTTCACAAGGATTATCTTTTTTTTTTTTTCCCACAGTGGCAAAAGATGACTGTCACAGGAAAGATCTTTTGTTTTGTTTGTTTTTTGTTTTTTGTTTTTGAGACAGGGTTTCTCTGCATAGCCTTGGCTCACTTTTGTAGACCAGGCTAGCCTTGAACTCACATCGAACCATCTGTCTCTGCCTCCCTGGGTGCTGGGATTACAGGCACAGCAAATTCAAGTCTGGGCAAAGCTTCCCTGTGCTGCCAGAGGCAGGAAGCACCTGCCTGGGTGTGTGGGGGCTAAGATGATTATGTGGCTCGTGGAAATGTTCAGTTAGGACTTGTGTATGGTTACAAGGTTGATGTGATTGTAAGTGTGCACTAAAAAGCAGAGAGGGTGTCTTATGAAGTGTTCACACGCTGAGTGTGGTGCTGCACGCCTTTAATCCCAGCACTTGGGAGGCAGAGGCAGATGCTCTGTGAGCTTGAGGCCAGTTTGAGTTACAAAAGAGAGTTCCAGGACAGCCAGAGCTACCCAGAGAAACCCTGTCTCGAAAAACAAAAATAAATAAATAAATAAATAAATAAATAAATGCCGGGACTAGCTTGTTCTAGGAGAACACTACCAAGGGCACATCTGGGACAGCAAAAAGAGCTGGGGCAGGAAAGGGCAGGAGACTTGCTCGTTTAGGCATAAGAAATACGCTAGCATCTCCACCAGCTGCGCACAAAGCCCCAACACTAACAGAGAGAAGGGAGCAGCATTCCCAAGGGAAGAGAAAGAGAAGGAAAGAGCTGTGCAGTGGCGCCTCTTAGCTCCTTGGTTCTCAAAGTGTGGTTTCTGTGTGGTGTTCCAGCAATCGACAGCCTAGAATCACACAGGAAGAGAAAGTCAATGAGGAATTGTCTAGTTTGGGGTGGCATGTGGGCATGCCTTCCGGGTATATTGTCTCATTTACATTAATTGGGGTGGACAGGCTCACCCATTGTGGGTGTCACCATGCCGTGTTTGGGCCGTGCACTGCGTAAGTATAGAGAGGGGGCCAGACCTAAAGAAGCAAGCGTGCATTGCTTCACTCCCTCCGCTCTTGACCGCCTGTACTGTGCCTAGCTACTTCAAGTTCCTGCCTTGACTTCCCTGCGTCAGCGGACCATAACCTGGAACTGGAAGCCAAAAAAAAGTCATTTCTCCCTGAGACATAAATATGTCATTTCTCCCTGAGAGATAAATAAGTCATTTCTCCCTGAGAGATGTGTTTGTCTGGGTGATTTGATCACAGCAACAGGAAGCTCGTACACCCTAGAAACTTGTTAGAAATGTCATTTCCAGGCCTTCTCCCCAACACATACTGAACCAGAAGCCCCGGCCCGGGGCCCATTGGCCTGGCCTTTGACAAGCCCCTCGTGCCTGCTCAGGTTGGAGACCCTAGAGAACAAGTGGCTAGAAAAATTAGACAGTGAGTGGGGTGAAAGAGAGATACCATCCATCCCAAGGAGCCACAAGGGGTTAGGGCTGTCTGTAGAGGCGGAAGAAAGTCCCCTGCCCACCGCAGCCGTGCTTCCCTGACCCAGACCCACTCACCCAGTTCCCCATAATCATCTGGTAGATCTTAATGCCTGAGCGCTTGGAGGCCAGGAGGAACGGTGGCCGGTTGACATGTTTCTGTTCCGTCTCACAAGGAAGACAAAACCCGGGGCCGGCTGTATTCTAGGGATAGAGAGGGGGAAGACTGAGGAAAACCGAGCAATCCCAGCCTGAGGCGGACAACAACTGAAGATCAGTGGCAGCTGACCTCACCTGTCCAGCACGACTGGGCCTTTCATCCAAGGATGAGGGGAGGGAAGAACCCTCAAGTCCTACATGTCCCGTACCACTCACTCTACGCACCCCCCAACCAGACACCTCTTTACAGGTTCCCAGGGGCCCTCCAGATGAGCAGAGAAGTGCTAGCAACAGCAGCCCGGGACTAAGGCACCCTGGGCCTGGAGCCAGAGAGCTGAGCCCTATACAGGGTGTCCTGGCCCCTGTTGGAGAACCCAGTGAAACCTTTTCAAAGCTCTGCACCCCCATTTCCTTCTGAGACCCTCCCAACTTCCCTTGGGAGAGGGATAGGAAGTGGTTAGTAGGTGGTCACAATGTCCACGCCCTTCGCCTCCTCTATAGCATTTCTTCCCATGACCTTGGGGCAGGCGCCACCTATGGGGCCCTTGAGAAGGAGTCACTGTCCCCCAGAGAGGGCTGCCTCGAGGCCTGCAGACTCTGGCCCCTCCCTGGGTAGAGCAGGTAAGTAAACTTGAGGAGAGGCCCCATCACACTCTGTCCTGGGTCTTCCTTACCCATTATTCAGATCTTTATGGCCAGGGGAGGGAGGGCAGGTAGAAGAGCCTCATTGGCTGGGACTTCCTGCTGGCCTGGCTCAGCTATGGGCTCTACACCGCTAATCCTGGACCACAGCTGCAAGCGCTGGCTACACTCTCAGGCCAGGTGTGTGGCGTGAGGCCCAGAACGTGTGACTCACCAGTGCAAGGGCAAACTGGCAAACCAGCTGGTCCCTAAGACACAGCTTCCCGCCCTACATGCCCCATGCACCACCCCCCTCCCCCCGCAACTTCCCTAGCCTGCTGAAGGGCTGCCTTCCAAGAGAGGAAACAGGCCACGGGGTACACTGACCAGATCTCTGGGGTACTGACTAAGGGTAGTCCAGTAAATTCTCTCTGTGGGGTGTTTTGGATCTCGGGGAAACTTCGAAAAAACTCCTCGTTTCTTGTTAGGGCGTGAGTTAAGGTCTTCCACGAAGCTCTTGAAATTCATCAACTCCGTGGGCTTCTTTTTCTGAGGGAAATGAGAGAGGGAAAGGAGTGTGTCAGACAGGACCTGGATTACTAGCCCACACAGAGAGCAAATGGCACTGTGAAGGTATGAGCACAGATTTTTTTTTCTCCAAGCTGGTGGGACAAATGCATCCAATCACGAGAGTCAAAACTCATACAGCAGGTTAGAATGAGTGCAGGAGGGAAAGGCCCTTGCTTCAGACCCAGGACCCACGGAGTAGGAGAGAACTGACTCCTGAGTATTGTTTTCTGACATCCACATATGTGCCAGGGTGTGTACACACACACACACACACAGTAAAACAACCAAATGTTTTAGGGCCTTTTGTTCTGCAAGACAGGGTTTCTCTGTGTAGCCTTGGCTGTCTTGGACTTGCTTTGTAGACCAGGCTGGCCTTGAACTCACAGCGATCTGCCTGCCTCTGTCTCCTGAGTGCTGGGATTGAAGGTGTATAAGATCCTGCCCAGCTTTTAAGAAGAAAGGAAAGAAAGAAAGATATACATATAGAGATAGAGAGAAATAAAACAAAAACCAACCCAGAGAATGACGGCCATTAAGAGAAGCACTTTGTAAAATTGTGGTGATGACGTCATGCACCCAAGGTTCCTTGACTAACAAATGCGCTCTCTGATGTGGGACTGTGACAGTGATGGAGGGGCAGGTAAAGAACCTTTGGTGAATCCCAAACCCTTGAGTATGATCCCTGGGACCCGCCTGGTGGAAGGAGAGAACCGAGTCCTGCAAGCTGTCCCCTGTCCTCCACAAGGATGCCACGAAACAATCCCGCACACGCAAATAAACCAATGAATATACATTTGGAAAGATTTACAGTAGGGAGGGTCTGTAGGTGCTGTGGGAGGCCGCGGGTATGCAGAGACTCTCTATTTGCCTCTCAACTTTTCTGTGAACCTAAAATTGCTCTTAAAAAAAAAAAAAAAAAAACCCAAACAGACAAAAAACCCTAACAAAGTTCAAGCCAGACTGTAGTACCAATGCGGGGTGGGGTGGGGATAGGGGGGTGGAGGGATTCCCAAGACCTCTGCTGTGCTGAGCAATGGCCTTGGTGGTGGGTAGGAGATCTGGGAGACTCTAGAGTCAGCCATGTCATAGGATAATATGACGACTATTTACCAAGTGCCTTGCAAGTATTCCTACATTAACCCCTCCTTTCTAGCACTGGTAACAGCATCTTCCACCACGATGGTCTCTCACTAAAGCTACAGGGTTTTTCATCTACTCTATGCTGGTCATGTTTTTTTTTGTTTTTTTTTTTTTTTTTGTTTTTTTCTTTTTACTTTAAAATTTTAATTTTACTAATTTATTCAGATTACAACTCAATTGTTATCCCATCACTTGTATCCTCTCATTCCTCCCTCCCTCACTCTTTCACCCTATTCCCCTCCCCTAGGTCTATGACCAAAGGGGACCTCCTCCCCCACTATATGGTCATAGGCTATCAAGTCTCATCTTGGTAGTCTGCTTATTCTTTCTTTGAGTGCCATCAGGCCTCCCCACCAAGGGGAGGTGGTCAAATATGGGGCACCAGAGCTCATGTCAGAGTCAGTCCCCGCTCTCCACATAACTGTGGAGAATGTCCTGTCCATTGGGTAGATCAGAGTAGGGGTTCAATGTTTACTACTTGTGTTGTCCTTGGTTAGTGCAATAGTTAGAGCAGACCCCCACCCCCGGGCCCCGATCTACATATTTCCCCCTATCCACTGGAAGTTCTGCCTGGGCTGTTTCCTTGCACCTAGATTTTTTTTTTTTTTCTTCACCTGGACTATTAACTGGAATAATCCTGCTCACGTAGTAACTCCATGTGGGGACAGGACATACAGGTCTGGACACATACTCGGCCCCTACAGCCATAAGCAGGAAGAGGACAAAACACAGAAAGCTACCCAATCCTGTAGGGGTATTTTGACGGGCTAGCTAAATTTCAAGCTCAGCCTCCTCTTCCACTTTCCAGGGCAGGGCTCTATTACCCAGAGCACTGCCACCCACCCAGCTGGGTTAGCTGAGTCCATGAAGCCTGGGAAGTGTTTACCGCCAGACACTGTGCCTGTGCCCTTGTGGTCCCTGCAAGCCTGGCAGTTGACTCACTGGCCCTGCAAGCCGGGCCACCTGTGTGTCAGTAAAATTCATGATGAGGAAAGAACTAGCCACACGATCAGGTGTGCGAACCGTGGCTCTGACCAAACCTCAGTTTCCTCACCTAACACAGGGAACCATATCCCACACTGGCAGAGGCACAGGGAAGAAGACACGCCCCAGGCCCCCCCACCCCCTCAACAACACTTGGTATACAGGGTCATGTCCCCACGGTTAATCAGTGTTCCTGCCAGGGGGTAGACCTCATAGCCCCCTATCCAGGCACGTACCTGCACAGAGTAATGCCCATAAGGCATAGGGTTGCTTCGGTCACCAGAGAAAATGTCACAGGGGCCACGAGTACCAGTGGATCGTGCCACCTTTGTCTCAATGTCGCTTTTGATGGTGTAGGTCCCAGGTCCCAGGCCACTGCCCTAGAGACAAAAGCGGTGAGGCCACGTGACTGCAGGGGTATGGCCAATGGAGAGCTTCACTCTCCAGGACCACGCAGGATGAGCCTTGGGGAGGGGGTACCTTCTGAAAGGTGGGTGACTTGTTGGACATTTTACACATAAGGCCCTCGGAGTGTGCGCGGTTCCAGGCGTTCTCCTCCAGCCGTGTGTATGGGTTACCTTTCTCCCCGTAATTTCCGGGGCCCGGATAATAGTTCTGCAGGGGCAAGAGATAGAAACACCAAGGCTGTCAGTCCCCGTCTTCGGACTGGTTTCATCTGAGGAAGAGATGCGTGGGATTCTGAGTCTCAAGAGGGAAGCAAGGTTTTCAGAGCATGTGCTTGCTACCTGCCCGGCCCCACAGCATCACCTGTGAGCGTCCTCCATTGCTCACACCTCTAAGTCCAAGTCGGGCAGCACCTGCCGCCGTTCGTCCCGGTCTCCCGGCTCTCGCTCGCTTATGATGCTTTCTTTCACCCCCCTCAGAATGCCCTTCCCACTCTCTGGTTTTCCAATTGTATCAACCCTGCAAAGATACCCAAACACCATCTCTCCTGGGACCCACACCTTTCTTCGCAGTGCACAGGCTGCCTCAGTCTATCTACCCTCTACATCTACAGCTCTCTGACCAGCTCCCTCGCGATGCTGTGAACAGCCTGGGATGAAGAAGTGCCCCAAGTCCTAGGTTGCAATCCTGGTTCTGCTACTTCCTAGCTGGTGTGGTCTGGGGGAGGGGGTGCATTGGGGGGTGGCTCTGGCCTCTGAACCTTATTCACGGGCCATAGGACTGACACAGATGGTAATGACGATAGAGTTAATGTTTGCAAAGCCCTCTCCCCGGGACCTGGCACATAGCGGGTCTCATCACACAAGTCAGGGTGGGGTGACTGGAAGTCTTGGGGGGGCAGAAGAACTGTGGCTAGGTTAGTAGCAGGGGCCTTTGAAGTGCGGTGAACAGAGCTAATCTGTGTTCTTTGTGGGTCTTGTGTTGGGAAGACCGGCAGGATTTCTGAGGTTGATATGCACCTTTGAGCCACATGGGGGCACTGCTGACCCATAGATGACACAATCCACCTCGTCTCTGGGCCCCTGGGCAACCAGACATTTGGGGGAGTCAGACTTGGAAGAGGAGGGCAGGGCCACTGCTAGGGAAATCTGGCCACAGTGAGCATCAGATCTGGCCTGGGTCTTGCTTCCTTCCAAGGCTCAGAACGCCGGTGCATGAAGAGTCAGGTGTCAGGAGTCCCTCTTGCTCGCGACCTGCCACTTTGTTCCAGTGGGGCCCTCTCTCTAAGTTACCCCCACAACATTCTCCTTCTCTGTGTTTCCCCTCAAAACTCTGACCAGATGTGCTGTGGTGTGTGTCACTAAGATGCCTGCTCTTCCCTTTTGTCACTTCTAGACACACACACACACACACACACACACACACACACACACA
The DNA here is from genome assembly GCF_903995435.1 of Acomys russatus. Taxonomy (NCBI): domain Eukaryota; kingdom Metazoa; phylum Chordata; class Mammalia; order Rodentia; family Muridae; genus Acomys; species Acomys russatus. The sequence continues at coordinate 5,135,599 of NC_067165.1, forward strand.
CACCACCGCAAAGCCTAGTTCTGAATATGGCATTCTGTTGTTGCTTACTCACTGTGTCTTGGTTGGCTGGCTAAACAGATTTTTTTCTTTCTTTCTTTCTTTCTTTTTTTAGTTTCTAATATGCTCTGGGTTCCTCCTGAGACTTAGAGATGAGCCGCATGCGTCCCTTCTGGCATATATCACAGCCACTGGGCTCAAGGCTGAGAGAAGAAAACTAGAGGAGAGGCTAGCCAAGCCTAGGGAGGAGACAGCTTCGAAGAAGAGTTCTGCCCCTGCAGCCTTCTCACAAACAACAGAGGGAGGAAGAGACAAGAGCAGCACCTACCCCGATGAATCCCCGAAAGCGGGTCTCCCCAGAGCTGAGCAGCCCCCGTTTGCTCTGCGGCTTCTCCTGCAGCTGGGTTAAGAAATCCTTGAAGTTGTAGGACCCAGGTCCCAGCTTGTGCACCTGCCCCAAGAGAAGACACCATAGGATGCAAAAGGAACCGGGGAAAGGGCCAGCCAGGAAGGAACCCAAAGGATGATGGGCTTCTCCAAGAGGAAGCTATGCCCGCCAGGACTCTGGACCGGAGGCGGGGAGGTAATGCTCCAAGGTTTACCTGCTGCTGTCTTTCTTTCATAATGGCCTGGTACTGGAAGTGGGGCAGCTGGGTCAGCCGGGTGGCTTCCTGGGCCCGGGCCCAGCCTGTGCTCAACTTCTGATCCAGGAACCTCTTGCTGAAACAGGTGTCCTTGGTGTTATAGGTCCCGGGTCCTATGTGGGACTAAGTTAAACCAGGCTGAGTCAGTCATTAACCACCTACTGCAGCCCCTCCAGGCCTCCCCCAAGCCACCCTTGATTTGGGAATGGAACTAGACGGTCCTCAGCCCAATACCCAGAGGTTCAGCACTCAAGATGGAGTCTTGATCACCTCTGTCACCGCCCTTGCTCCTCTTCAGGGAAATACAGTATAGAGTTAGCCTGGTGTGGAGCTGTAGGAAACCCATGGCCCTTCAATGCTAGCTGTTTTTCTGTTTTCTAGGTTTTTTGTTTGTTTGTTTTACCACAGCCCTGAGTTTATCTAACATATCTGAAGGCAAGTATGAGCCGAGTGTGAATTGGGGCGTCCCCGGGTGCGTTGGGGAGTGACGCAGACCACGTGAGAGGAGGCAGGCTCACCACTTCCACAGAATGATGCCTGGAATACGGGGCCTCTGTGAATGTGCTGTATTTCTTCTGGTTGGGATAAACAGCGGAGACGTCAAACCTAAGGGAGGTTGTATAGTATAGCCAAGAGAGAGCCCAGTGTCTGACATCTGGTCCTGACTGGGGCAGCCCTCGGGAGACAGGGAGTCGGTTTCCCAGGAGAGATGACTTTGGAACTGGCGTGTGGAAGTCACTTTGGGTCTCGTTCATTGTTTCGAGAGTTTCAGAGATGTTCTGCCACTAGCCGTCACACCTGACCCTCTGTCTCTCCTCACAGCTTCAGTTTTCTTCAAAGCTCTTATCATTATCCTCCCTGCTGCTAGGCAGGTGGGTAGACATGTTACACTGCATGGTGTTATACTTTGCATCATCTTTCATCTACTTTTAATATACAGACTACTATGCATAGCATCTCATGACCTCAGATCCTAGGACCATGTGTGGCACATAGTAGGTCATTTATATACATGCAACTATTAAATAATATAACATAAAAAGAAATATGACCATTGGGCATAATGGTGTACACCTTTAATCCCAGCACTTGGGAGGCAGAGACAGGAGGATCTCTATGAGTTTGAGGCCAGCCTGGTCTATATAGTGAGTTCCAGGACAGCTAGGATAATGTACAGAGACTTTGACTCAAAAAAAAACAAAAAACAAAAAAAACAAAAACAAAAACAAAACAAAACAAAACAAAAAAAAACACAAAAACAAAAATGAAATTAAAAAAGAAAAGAAATATGACATCTGGCCTGCAAACCCACTCAGGACTTTTCAGCTGAGTGTTTCTACTTTACACAGTTGCTCTGGAAATGGTTTGCAAGAACTTACTACAGACGTGGAACCGAAAACAAAAGAACAGATATGAGGAGTGCTTGTGCCCACCTTTAATCCCAGCACTTAAAGGGCAACACTGGCTGGAGATCTCTGTGAGTTCAATACCAGCCAGGGCTACACAGTGAGGAAGAGGTGGAGGAGTGGGGATGGGGGTGGGTGGGGGCGGGGGGGGGGGGGGGGGCGGACTCAGTATGGTAGAGAGCCTGGGCAGGGAAGTGGGTGAATGAGGGGAGGGCGAGCCAGCCCTCTTTGTCCTCCCGCTCAGGCTTCAGCCCTCTGGGTTAGCCTCCCTCCCCCGCAGGCGGAGGAGCTAGTGAAGCCCACAAGGAACTCCCTTGGACTCTGGACGCCAGGCCAGGAAGCAATTGGGCCCCACCTCTGGCTCTGCACCCCGAAGGGGGCCCCTTTGAACCACTTCGGCATGGTGGACGTGATGTTGAGTGATGTTGAGCCTGAGGCCTTGGCGCGAGGTCCCACTGAGCTTAGCCTTCAGCCTGCCCGCTGCCCCCCACCCCCAGCTTCACCGCACAACACCGCCCTGACCCCCCCACCCCCTCCCCCGCGCAAGGCACGCTGCCAAGGCAACCCACAACAGGGGCGTTATGATTTCAGCAAACACAGACCTGCTTCGTGCCACGCGGGACCTTTCCAGCGTGCTGGCTGTCCCCTGACGTTTTCATTCGTTTTTGTATTCCCAACGCTGCCTTGGCAGAGAGCCTTCCCGGTTAGGGTCCCCGTGGGCTTTCATGAGAGCGCTCCTATCACCTGCTGAGAATCGATTTCTTTCTACCAGGGGAGATCCAGACTCAGGAATTGCCTTCATACTCATCTTGTGTTGAGTGAAACCTGTGTTGAGCACAGACTTGGGAATTCTGTTTCTTCTCTGCTGGAGGGAACTCGGGGAGGGCCAGGAGGACGGAGCATGGAGAACAAGTGAGGTAGAGAGATGGATGGGTGAAGGGATGTAGGGACATCAGAGGGGATGTAGTAGCATCAGAACCGCAGACACCAAAGAATGTTTGCAACCCAAATGTGGCCCCTGTCCTCCCAGCATAGAAGGGAAAAGAAGACCACCTCCATCCACAGCATGGCCAGGCTGGGGGGTGGGGAGCGGAGGTGGGACCCAGGCTGTGTGCAGGAGCTTCAGGGAGGGCTTCATGGAGAAGAACCCCAAGTGAGGAAGCACTTGCTAGGTGAAGAAAGGAAGGAGGGTGTGCCCCCAACCTGGCATGACCAGTTCTCCCTCCTCCTTCCTTCCCCCACAGAGCACATGCCCTGGCTGTGTTATGGAAATGTCTGATGTCTCCATCATTGTCTCAGACCCCACCGAAGGCCTTCAGCAGAGATGGACCACTCCTGAGACAAGATAACTGGACCGAGACAGAGGATATGCACGGTTCTGCATCCAACTACACTTGGTGGCACAGTGGTCCCTTACAGCCTCCCTCACACTGAAGCTGGTATTTAAATGGAGAGCTGGCCTTCTGGTTCTAGGCCTGGTAGCTACATAGTCACAGCTGACAGAGCACCCACAGTAACACCACTGAGCTGGAGGTCAGAGGCATTGGCTGTGGCCTCCATCACTCCCCAGCACCAGGACCTCAGAGAAGTCACTTCCTTCCCTAAGTCTCAGCATGCTTACCTGGAAAGTTAAGCAATACTGTTATCTCCCAGGCTCATGAGAAGATTTTTTTTTTCATTTTAAAAATTGTATTTTTTTTTTATTTTTTAAAATAATTTATTCAGATTACATCCTGATTGTTATCCCCTCACTTGTATCTTCCTGTTCACCCCCTTTCACCCTATTCCCTTCCCCTAGATCTATGACAGAAGGGGACCTCCTCCCCCACCATATGATCAAAGCCTATCAGGCCTCATCTAGATAACCTGCTTCTCCTTACTATGAGTGCCCCCAGGCCTCCCCACCAAGGGGAAGTGGTCAAATAGGGGACACCATAGTTTATGTCAAAGGCAGTCCCTGCTCTCTCCACAACCATGGAGAATGTGCTGTCCGTTGGCTAGATCTGAATAGGGGGTCTAGGTTCACTGCCTGCATCGTCCTTGGTTGGTATAGCACTTTGTGCAGGCCCCTGGGTCCAGATCCATCAGCCTTGATGTCTTCCTGTGGGGCTCCTGGACCCTCTGGGTCCTTCTATCTCCCCATTCTTCCATACTACTCTCACCTGGAATCCAGCAGTGAGTCCCAAAATCTGTCCTGATCTCCTACTGAGAGAAGACTCTCGGGGGACATCCATGTTGGGCTAGTATCCAATTATAAGTGAGTATATACCATGTGTGTCTTCCTGGGTCTGGGTTATCTCACTCAGGATGATCATTTCTAGTTCCATCCATTTGCCTGCAAATTTCAAGATTTCCTTGGTTTTAATAGCTGAGTAGTATTCCATAGTGTAAATGTACCATGGTGTCTTTATCTCTTCTTCCAGTGAGGGACATCTAGGTTGTTTCCAGATTCTGGCTATTACGAATAAGTCTGCTACGAACATAGTTGAGCAGACGTCTTTGTTGTGTGGTGGAGCATCTTCTGGGTATATGTCAAGGAGTGGAATAGCTGGGTCTTGAGGTAGCCCTATTCCCAGTTTTCTGAGAAAGCTGTGATGAATAAATGACCTATTCAGGTGCAAGAAAGAGCTCAGTAGGGCCATACATAGCCCTTGGAAAGGGCCTCTCAGAGGCCCCCAGAAAGAGACTCTTGTTCACTCCTGATATAGTACTTGCCATATAGCAAATGCACAGTAAATATCTGTTGAGTGATGACTAAATGAACAAATGAACGCAGTCCGATTTGTCCATAATCCATAAATTTGGAGCCTGATTTTGCTGTGTTGCCAGTGACCCCGAACAAGGTATGTTCATGAGACAGGACATATGACTGGAGTTTTCTTGGAGAGCTATCCTGAAGTGTCACAGAGTTGCCCTTGCACTGAGCAGGAGGCCCTTCCTGCACCTCTGTGGGGGTGGCACAGACCTGCCTGAAGCTGTTTGTGCCTTCTTCTCTACAGTGAGTCTCTTGGCTGCAGGACAGCTGAAGAAATGGCGGAAGATGAGAGCTGAGGGGCACGGGCCAGAGTCCTGGCTACAAGAGAAGCCAGAGCAGGTCAGGGTGAGTCAACTCTGTACTGAGGCCACCTGCCCCGGACAGTCCAGCCCCTTCCCATTATAGAAACTCCTTCTCTTTCATGGGTGCAGCACAACCTGTCCATCCTCACTTTCATTATGCAAGAAAGAAACTAAGACCCAGACAGAATAAGTTGCCCTCGTCACATCTAATAAAGCATGGGAGTCACACGGCTTGAGAGATCTGTAGCTGGAAGAGTTTGACCTTCCCAGACTCCGTTGTCAGTGCCATCGAGTCAAGCTTCTCAGGCATGATGGAGACTTCCAGGGGCCTTTTGACCCACTATCTTCAGGTCGTATCTCTTGCCACCTCTTTCCCACACTCTGTGAGCTCCAGCTATGGGCAACTCTGGTCCTGGGGTACACCCTAGGTTGCACTAAGAGACCGCTGGCCTTTTCCAACTTTCCCAGCTTGTACCACACACATGCCCACCCACTCCCTCCCTCCCCTCCCAACTCCTACTCAAAAGCCCAGCCCACCCACCAGGAAGGCTAATATTAACAAAAGTGAGAATAAAAATAAAAACCACGTGCTGACGAAGATGTAGAGAAATTGAAACCTTTGTGCTTTACCGAAGGGGAAATGCAACGGATCTGCTGCTGTGGAACAACACAGCGGCTCCTCAAAGAATTAAATGTAGACTTACAATATGACCCAGCAATTCCACTTCTCAGTATGTGCCGCAAGATTAAAGGCAGGAAAACCAAACTCACGTATGTACAATACAGCCCTGCTTGTAGCAACACCAACCACAATATACAAAACCCATGTATTCACCATGGCAAGTGATGGATAGATGCAGACAATATGGACCGTGGAATATTGCTCACTCCTAAAAAGGGAGGGAATGCTGTCCAACAATGGTGGTGCGCACTGTAATCCCAGCACTTAGGAGCCTGAGGCAGTAGGGGAGTTCAAGACCAGCCAGGGCTGCACAGTGAATAGAAAGCCAACCTGGACCACATAGAGTCCCTGTCTGGGGGGCGGGGGGAGGGCAGGGGAGTACAAAAATAAAAAGGGAAGTTCTTCTTGGCGCATCATCATGGATGGAGCTTGACGTCATCATGCTGAACTGATCGTGTTACAGCATTCAAATGTGGAAAGGGAAAGCAGAGGGGCCATTACTAGGCACTGGAGGGGTTTTGGGGGGATGAGTGGAACCCCATCTATCTACCCTCTATCTCCACTACCTACATTCCCTAACCCTTGTAAAAACTCTTACTTTGAGACAGGGGGTCTCCCATGTTGTCAGGCCAATCTGATGGGCCTTGAGCTAGCAATCCCCCAGTCTCCGCCTCCCAAGTAATTGATATGAAGACATGAGCCACCACATCTGGTGGGAGTTATTATTTAAGTGGGGGTGGAGTTTCAATTTTGGAAGATGAAAAGGGTTTCAGAAGTGGAAGGTGGTGATGCTACTGCAATAATGTGAACGTGATTGGTGCCAGTCAAACGTACAGTTAAAAACCAGTTAAAACGGCTGGATGTGGTGGCTTACCGGAAGTGCATTAGCAGACTGATCTGTGCGAATTTGAGGCCAACCTGGTTTAGATAGTGAGTTCCAGGCTAGCTAGAGCTACATCAAAAGACCCTGCCTCAAAAAACAACAGAGACAGATAATGTGCCTGGAAGCTGGGCACAGTGGAGCAAGCCTTTAATCCCAATACTCAGGAGGCAGAGCCAGGTGCATCTTCATGAGTTTGAGGCCAGCCTAGCCAACAAAGTGAGTCCAGGAGAGCCAGGACTACAAGAGAAACCCTGTCTTGAAAAACCAGCGGCAGTGGGGTGGGGGGATGGGAGGCGCTTACTACCTAGCCTGAGAACCTGAGCTGGCTCCCCAGAACCCATATGATGGAAGAAAGTTGTCCTCTGATGTACATAGGGGTGCCATGACACATGTGTGCCCTCACCACACAGACACACACAGTAAAAAAATGTTTTTTAAAGGGCAAAATGGAACTGTTTATTATTAACTGTATAACTGCCACAATCAAAACAGAAAGCTAAGCTCTCTGGGAACCCCTCCCTGATACTCCAAAGCAATGAGGGGTTGTTTCACCTCACTATTGACAGCAACTTACGGTAATTTTTGCACTACAAATTATTAAGCATATCGCATTTCAAACCTAAACTAGTAGGTAAAAATGCACCCAAATGTTTTGACTTGAAAATATTGCTAAAAGTGGTATTTTCCTCAAATTCACTAGCTGGCTCTCTCTTGTGAAAATACTTGCAAGAGCCCAGACACAGGATGAGAGAGGAAGAGGCCAAGGTCCAGATGTGCTGGAAAGCCTAGTCTATAGGGGACTCTGCCTTGCCACACCAGGAACCACAGTCCAGCCTGTGCTGTAGAAGCCAGGTGACCACTCCAAACTGAGAGGAAGATAGCACAGAGCAAGAAAACCGGAGCCTCAGAGCAGGGAGCAAGACCAGCTGGGCACCAATGCAGAAAAGTGACACCCACACGTATTCAAAGCAGCTTTTCATCAGCTGTACCTATGTATCTCCCTGCCCCTCGGAGGGGACTGCGTCATTTCACAGAGGAGGAAAGCTGAAGCGTATGGGATTGTGCTTTACTAGGGATGGAGAAACAAAGTAGCACGTGGGCGCCTTAGTTCTGCCGTCTGGGCCCACAGAGGCAATGGAGAGGCCAGATGTACCCTGGAGGGGCGGTGGCCTGCTGTGTTCAGCGCAAGAACACAGGACAGGACTGGAGCGGGGAAGACTTGAACAGCTGGAAGGGCCTGTCCTGATGGCTCTGTATAGAGGGCGGAGCAGTGCCAATGTAGGAAGGACCTGGCTGGCCTGGGCAACCTGAGGTTCCGGGTCTCCTTGGGCATGCCCTGGTTCTGTGACCTTCCTTAACCAGCAACTTTTTCTTCTGAGCCTATTTCTTCCTCTGCTGAGTAGTTAAAACTTGCCTTTGCCGCTCACTGGTTTGTGAGCCTCTCACCTGCCAATGCACCACACCTGTTTTTCAGGCACACCTGCTTGTGCAATGCTGCTGTCTAGCAGCGAAAGCGGAAACACCTACAGGGCGAGCCAAGCCGTCGGGCGGCTGGCTCAGGGAAGCCACCCACTTGCAAGAGGTGCCCAGGACCGCCGCCGCTGCCTTGCGGAATTCCCTCCTGGGCGCTCCATCCACTGTCCTTGGGAGCTAGGAGAGGCCAAGGAAACCCAGGGGCAGCCATGACGGAGCCCGATGCTGAGGACCTGGACACCCTCATCGACCAGCTAGACTACTTGCCGGGCCACTTCCACCTGGAGATGCAGCTCAACTTCGAGCCGCGCTCACCAGCCCAGCTGCGCGCCCGGGACCTGAAGCTCCAGCGGGAGGGTCTGCGACAGGAGCTGGAACTGGTGGCCACCCCGCAGCTGCCTGCTGTGCGTCACCTCCTGGGAACCTTTTCCTTCTACCTAGAGAGGCTGGACGAGGCCCGTGAGCGTTTCCTGGAGGTGGCCCGCGAGGACCCCGGCAACCTCAATGCCTGGGCCAATCTAGCCCACGTCTACGGGCAGCTGGGCAAGGAGGAAGAGGAGGAGGCGTGCGCAGCGCGACTGGCCAGCCTCATGGGTCTGGCAGAAAATTCTGAAGATTCCAGGGACCCCGAGGATTCCTCCGGGGACCTCCGTCTCCGCGCTGCCCGCTGCCTGGCGGAGCAGGGATACGCACACGGCTTCGACGTGGGCTGTGCCAGTCCAGAGGAGCACAGGCAGGTGCTGGAGGCGGGCATTGCACTCTACGACAAAGCGCTGGGCTATGGGCAACAGGTGGGTGCTGGAAGGACTGTTGTCATCCATTTCCTTTGCAGGTTGCCCCCGTAGCTTTGCGCTCCTGGGTGCTGCCTTTCTAGCTCTGTTTCTGCACTAAGCAAATCCAACCAGGCTATGTCATCCCGTCTCCATCCTCTGCCAGCAAGTAGCTGTTGTCAAGCCTGTGCCCAGTCAGCTACTTAGAGGCACCACTAGACACCAAAAACTTGGCAGATTTTCTTTCTCCTCTCTACTCTCATCCACGCGTCTCTTTATACCCCTAATTTTGTCCGCTCTACTGCCTCAGCTTCTAAAAGCTTCCCTCTCTTCTCCAGCCTTCCTCTGCCAGCCCAGCCTCTGAAACGTCCAGCCTGGACTTTTGCTCACTCTCCAGCTCTGCTCTCCTGCCCCATGCTTCAGAGTTGCCACATCTCACTGGCCTTGTCCTCAGCCCGGGTCCCCTCCCCACTGGCTGACAGAATGACTCCTAGGCTTGAGTGGCATCTGAGGCCCTCAGTCCTTCATCCAGGCTTTCACTACATCCCACATCCACTCCATTTCCCAGTGAGCACAGGCTCCTTACAGCTCTCTTCCTGTGTCTCATCTGTCTCTTCCTGGGGTACCATCTCTGCTCCTGTGGCCCGCATAGCCCTCTGTAGCCCTCAAGTGTGCCTCAAAATTCCCCTTCCAATGAAGCCTCCAGGCTGGTCATAGCCTCCTCTTAGCTTCCCCAGCACTGTGCCAACTGTCCCTCAAGCCTGTCCCTCATGTTCAGCCTCAACAGCTTTGAGAGGGAGCACAGTGTTCATCAGATTTCTCACTGTAAACCAGTGTCACTGGCACACAGTGACCCTCCCAGGTCCTGGCGTTAAATAGATCCTAGTATACCTGTCATTTATCCTGCAGATCAAGAGTCCTGTGTTCAGCAGCCTATGTAATAAGCACTCATGAGTGAGCAGCCCTGTGGGTCTGGAATCTAGGTGTGGTTCCACTCAGTGCTTGGGGCAATGGTATCCTCTGAAGGTTTGCCTGACTGGGGACCATCTACAGCCACACCAGTTCATATTCAACAGGGTATGGCTCTAAACTGGTTGTTGAGACTTTTGTTGTTTTCTGTTTCTCAGAAACAAGTCATTGCAGGGGAGGGGAGTTATACAGGTCAGAAATACCAATAAGTGGGCTCATGGAGGGGGGCCATCCTGGAAGCTGCCTGTCACTGAGGCTGATGGAAGAGTGACATGGGGATGTTATTCACTTGAGAGCAGTGCTCTGGCGAGTCTCCACTCACAAAGCCTCCGCACACATCCAGAGTGTCTTTTCCAACAAAGCGTATGAGTTCTTTAAGGAGAAATGTTGGAATGGCGACCTCGTGGAGGCCAAGTTGGAGGGTGTGAACTTGACCTGAGGACAACAGTGCAGGGTAGAGGTCAAGGTTCAAGGCCCAGCCCCCTGAGATGTCCACTCCAATCAACTGGTACCTTGCCCTCCAAGTGCCCTTTCCTTCCCTGTGAAGTGAGATTATAATGACATGTGTGTCAGAGGCTTTCTCATTAGTATAATGGTGGTGCCATTTGCTTGATGACATAATGAAGAGTTAATGTTTGTGAAGTCCCTAGAAAGGGCCTGCACAGAGACAGCCATAGGTGAGCCTCCATTTTCTCAGCCAGCACTGTGTGTGTTGAGTGTGGTTGTGGTCACAGGTCACAGCAACAGCAACAAACAGTGTGGTGCTTGAAACGCCCTGGGTACTGAGCTGGATGGAGGCTGAGAGACTCAGCCTCAGGGCCATCCACAGTGGAGGTTTCTCTCCATACTGCCGTCTCCCCATCCGGTGGGATGACACCGGAAGGAAGACTTATAGTTAATAAGGTCCTTTCTGATCTCAGGAGGTAGAGAGGGTGGAGGAAGGGCTTTCTAGAAGAAGTGGTCAGGGAGGCAAAGGTTTAGGAGTGGCAGAAAAACAGAGGCCAGCTCTTCCCTATCTGTTTAATCACCACGAGTCACAGTGGGCGTGGGCACTGCCCAGCCATTGGCAGCCAGAGGATGGAATGCTAAGAGGTTGTTGCTTTGGGGAGCTGCCTCTCAGCTCTGTGCAGAGCAGTTGTGGCCATGAGAAAAGCAGGGTTTGCTGGTGCTCATAGAGGGCCTGGTACTGCATATGTGATCCATAAATAGGACAGCAGAGATGACTGTGGCAGGCACCTGGGCCGGGGAACTCGTCTGTGTTACCACTTTGCTGTGTGGCTTTAACAAGCCGCTTGCCTCTGGCCTCCGTGCAGACCTCACAGATGTCAGTTCTGAGCTCTGGATCTCTGCCTGAGATGTACTGTGATCATCCTGCGAAACAACAGAGAGACCTGGGGGTGCCTAACAGGTGATTACTGGATTTCTCAACACTTAGCAGTACCTGCTGGTGTTTAAGAAGTCCCTGTGTTAAGAAGCTTCAGGAGAGTAAGCAAATGTTACTTCCTTCATTAGTCTCCTCACCCAAGCCCTTCCTCTGGGAGCAGAACAAATTCCTGATGCCCCTATTGGGGTCACAGGCCCACGGCACAGACAGTCTAAACACTGAGCACCAGAGAAAACTTGGCGAAACGAAACCAGTTCTCCAGAGCCTGACAATGGAAGTAGACTTCAGTGGCACGTGGGGGAACCAGTGTTGGCATCATCGGCGACCTGAAAAATCCAGGTCATACAGACTAAAGAAGCAGTGAACAAATTCTAGAGAAGTAACGCTTTCCAGCAGAAGTGACTGGCGGGAGCTTCTGGAAAAAGCAGGAATCATCTGGCAGGAGGAAGATGAGGGTATTCCCAGCGTCGTGCCTTGTAAAGGTCCTGCAGCAGGAGGACCCACAGAGCATGAGACCATTGGCCTGGGCCCCAGGAGGCAGCTTGAAGCTTTGTAGAGATCACATGATGATTCAAGAGCTGCCGCTGGGGTCCCACCTTCCTCTTTAGTCACAGTTCTCCTGACTTTGTCAGCCCCCTGCCACTGCAATTCTAAGATACAATTCTCCAGATGTCCTGGGCAGCTTTATCCCTCCCTGAGTAGGACTACTCTCTGCCTCAAAATCAAATCCATCCATTAGAGCCTGGCCCACATGTCACCTGCTCCTGGGAGCCTCACATAGCTGCCCCCCCCCACCACATGCACACACACACACACACACACACACACACACACACACACACACACACACCTCCCAACTTCATCTTACATCAGGTCCAGTTGAGAGACCCAGCTAGCAGTTTGTCTGAAGGTACTGAGCCTAGCCAGGGCGGGTTGAATAGTGCCATTCTAACCTTCTCAGGAAGGCCTTGGCTTTTCTCTGGGATCAGAGGAGAGCACTCTCGCAGACCTGGGATGAGGAGTGCTGAGCGAGCTCAGGTTGGCCAGTCACCATTTGTTGGGAAGGTGTTGAGGGCAGAAAGCGGAGGCTCTCAGGGTGGGAAGTAGACTGAAGGAGTGCCCAGCTGTGAGCGTTAGCACTTGCTTTTGGTGGGTAGTGGCCAGCAAAGCTTGTGCAGGGTAGGAGCTTTCCTTCCTCTTGCATGGGGCTACAACAGACAGGTAGGTTGGGCCAGGAGCTCCTTGAGGCCAGAGGCCAGTTGACTTCTGGGAAGCAGCAGCTGTTCATTGGCTAAGCCCTACTACAAAAGCTTTAAAGCAAAGTCTTTTAAAGTGTAGAACTTTTCAGCCGGGAGTGGCAGGCGGATCACTGTGAGTTCGAGGCCAGCCTGGTCTACAAAGTGAGTCCAGGACAGCTAAGATAACATATAGAAACTCTGTCTTGAAAAAAACTGTGGAACTTTTCTATTTCTTCAGAAAAGGAATATCCCCCAGACACTCAGTTATTTCATCTTTATTCCTTTTTCTCAAAATATTGGGGGCCTGACACATGCACAAACATGTACATAGACACTCACACATGCACAGACACATGTACTCACATGTACATCCACACATGTGCTCTCACATAAGAGCGCACGCATGTATGCTCACACATACGCTGTTGCTAAAATGTCTTCTCTGGGGGCGGGCATAAACAGTACAAAGCGGGCTACAATCCCACCGAAGTCCACCATGGGGAGCCAATGGGTTTATTAGGCTTATTTACCAGTGAGTTGGGGGGAGGGGCATGCGGGGTTACAGGAAGGAGCATGAAAGATCTTAAACAACCACACTAGGAAGTCTGAACTCAGTGTGAATGATGACTCCCCCAGGGCTGTGTAGATGGAGCGACCCCCCCCCCCCCCGCCCAAATCCTTTCCCACCTAAATCCTCTAGCCTCCCACCCCAGGAATCCAAGACCATGTGCAATTAGGGCAGAATCACTTACCACTGGTTGGGAGGGTTAGCTAGATACTCACATTGAGGGGCCTACGAGTCTCTCTGACCCCTCCTTCCAGGAAGGAAGGTCAAAGGCTCAACTGTGCTGAGCTTTTGCGAGCTGAAGACGGTCCTGCACCACACACGCCTGCCAATATAGATGCAGAGTCACATGTGAACACACATGAACACTCATTTGCACATATGCTCACGTACACAAGTGAGCATGCTCATACACTCCCACACAAGCCCCTCCCCACCCCTCACAGCAAGCCTGGGTAACAGTAAGACTCACTCCCAAACTGGAGCCTGTAGGCTGTCTGAGCCCAGAACTTCACTTTTATTCGCATTTTTTGTCTAACTCTGACCTCACATGTGCTCCCCTCACACGCAGGGAACAGCAGGCTCCAGAGGGACCAGTGCACTTAGGTTATTTGGATTTTACCATCAGTGATGCTGGAGAGCAGGGGAGTGATGCCTCGGGCCTGCTTCACCAACAGTGAGCATTCTACTTTTCATGCCCAGCAGGGTTTAAGAGGGGACCCTCAGTCAGCAACCCCAGGATCCCCATGTGCACATGGGTGCAGTCTGCTTTGATCCAGTTCAGCTAGAAACAGGAACGGATAAAGCCAGACCACAGGCTGATGAGCTGGGCACTGCGCGTGCCTGTGATTTTTCTCCACCATCTCACTTGATCTCACAGAAATGCTGGCAATGCCACATCATTAACGCCATTCCACACATGAGAGGACAGAGGCTCCGAGGAGTGTATACTTTCCCAAGAGCACACAGCCATGAGTGACAGGTAGGGACCAAAGTCAGATGCACAGGCTCAGGGTACAGCATTCTTCGGAGCCGCTCAGCTTTGCTGCTCATTGCTTCTGGGGCTGCTGCTGCTGCCTTCTCTCTCCATTTACCTGGTAACCTTTGCGGCTGGGTCTCCATATTCTAAGAAACACAACCCCAGAGGTCAGTTGTTTTTAGCGTCTTGACTCAATTATGTCTGACAGGAGAAGCCATATCTATGGGGTGGCTGCACAGTGGAGCCACTGGCGAGTTGGGGAGACTCGTGCCTACTGCTCTTAACTTGAGAGGCACAAGACTCCGTCAGGCCCACAGCCACTGCAGACCCCGGAGTCTGCCTTAGATCCCCAACAATGAAACAGAGATATGTGGAGTCAGTGTGGGGGCCACACAAAGCAAAGATGACCCACAGGGCCTGCAGATTGGTGACAGGCTAAGGGACAACAGGGAGCTGTGCTTGATCTGCTCACAACTTGAAGTCTCAGTGGCACCATCTAGGGAGCCCAAGATGACGACCCTCACTTCCAAGGCATTGCCCTCAGTTCCCAAATTTCCTCCATCAGCCCACTTACTACCCCTGCCACAAGCATCTTAGATGGGCAGGATGTTCCCAGACACAGAGACTGGCTCCGTGGCCTTCTGGGATCCCTGGTTGGAGCAGGGGGACCTCAGATGTCTGTCGTTTCACACACACCAATAAGACCACTAGTACCCCCAGCAGGGTTGGAAGAACCTCTTCCTGTCCTGTCCTGCCCTGGGTGCTGCCTGTGTCGCCGCCACCGCTGAAGACATTCCAGTTGGGCTAGAAGGACACATTCCTAAGCAGGTCTGACACCTTGCGATTATCTCTGCAGTGTCAGTCCTCACAAGGTCAGACCGGTTTTTGGAGGGAGGCAGATCAGAACCTGGATGCTGGCTCTTCTTCCTGGGCTGTAGGGTTGAGCTGTGTGGCTCTTAGGCTGTTTTCTAATCCATACGAGGAAGACACTACACTCTCCCGAGGCTGCTGTGAGAATCAGGTGCCACTGTGCCCCAAAAGCCCAAGTGACCCGGAAGAAACCTTCCTCCTTTCCACATCAGTCCCCTCCTGGGAGAACATTAGTCAGATCTCAGGGGCCTCCCTGGAATGTTAAGTGCAGCTGCCAGGGCAAAGTTCACCCCACCAGGTAAACACACTCTGAGAACATGGTTGACCATCACTCCAATGAGAAGCCTACAACTCTGTAAAATGAGGGTTTAGTGAGGGGGGAAAAATCCTTTAAAATCACCAAGCCTTCAAAGGCCCTGTCTCTGAACCCCTGAGGCACCACCCATGGACATGCCTGAGTTAACACAAACCTGCCCTGTGACAGGATAGCTCACTTCTAGGTCACCTGTCCATGTCCTTTACCCTACAAGCCACAGAAGCAAGATCTTCAGGCTTCCCCCAAGGAGGACAGTTTTTGATGCTTTGGCCCATTGAAAAGGGTTACACACCTGTCAGCCCACTTTCACCCCACCTCTTCCAGTCCAGCCAGTGGCTTTCAAACTTGGCACAGTAGAGAGGGCTGTAAGCACACAGCCTCCTGGGCCACACCTCTAGAGCCACAGAGGAGTGAGTCACCAGTTTGCATTTCAAAGGCAGGCCTGGAGGCTCCTAGCACACCTGAACTGAGGCAGGAGGATTGCCACAAGTTTGAAGCCAACCTAGGCTACTCCATCTCAAACAAACAAACAAACAAAAACAAAAACAACAAACAAACAAACAAACAAACAAAACCACAATGTCTTAGGGTTTCTATTGCTGCAATGAAACACCATGGCCAAAAAAGGAAGTTGGGGAGGAAAGGGTTAATTTGACCCACACTTCTACAGCACTGTTCATCATCAAAGGAAGCCAGGACAGGAACCCAAAAGGGGCAGGGACCTGGAGGCAGGAGCTGATGCAGAAGCCATGGGGCCAAACCAAGCTTAACGGTTTGACTGCCAATATAACAAGTTAGCTAAGCCTGGGTGCGGTGATGCACTCCTACAATCCTAGGAAGCAGTGAAGGCAGGATGCTTTCAAGCTTTAGGCTAGGCCACTGCCTCAGTTTTCCCATCTGATGGTAACTAATGATTCTCATTTTCCCTCCCATGCAGGACATCCCAAAGCCCTAACTAAACTGAACATGGTTTGCAAATGGTAGACATTTTTTTTTAAAGATTTATTTATTAAGTATGTATAGAATATTCTGCCTGCATATACACCTGCAAGCCAGAAGAGGGCGTCAGACATATTATAGATGGTTGTGAGCCACCATGTGGTTGCTGGGAATTGAACTCAGGACCTTTGGAAGAACAGACAGTGCTCTTAACCTCTGAGCCATCTCTGCAGCCCAAGCTAGACACTGTTTAAACCCCAGCTCTTTGAGGTTAGATGTTGTGAGGGAAATGTGGACTTGAAGTCCAAGGCAGCTTGAAATTGCAGGTGAAGCCTGTCATCTCTGTGGCTTCCCGCCTACAAAATGACAAGAGACGCCGAAGAGCACCAGGAGGATGCTCAGGGAATGGCTCAGATTCTATCCCTCCCTCCCTCTCACCTACAGGTAGTCCCAGGATGACTGCTCTCTTTCACTGTAGACTCAGGCTGGGCCTCCTGTGTGCTTCTTTCCTGAGAATCTGCCCCAGGATGGAGGCCAGGCTGAAGCTTAGGGTCTAGTGCTGGCTGACCCCGCTCAGACGTTCAAGGCACTGGTGATGATTGGTCATGGGGTATCCCACACAGAGCCCAGAAACTCCTTCCTCAATGCTCTCAGCCTGTGCCTCCTCCCAGGCTGTCAGAACCCCAGCCCCCAGGAGCTGGGAACCCTGGAGCTATGCACCTAGGCAGCCCACCGAGGTTCCACAGCAGGAGAGAGGCAGGCAAACCCTCAGCAGCCACAGGCCTGTTTAATTTAATGCACTGTGGCTTGCCAGGTTGCCCCTGGTAACAGCTTCAGCTGCTACTTCCAAAACGCGGAGGATTTTTAAAGGGACAGGCTAATTTCAGGCTGGCATTGCACTGCAGAGGGAACAGCTGCTTCTCCTGGGTGCTGAAAACCCTGCAGCCCTCCGAGGCCTCCACTCCATGTCCGCTGATCCCACCTGTAACCCAGAAGCCTGCCTGCAGCCGGAAGCCCACTCACAAGTGTGACGTGCTTAGGGGTTACTTTGAGATTGGTCACATATGTCACTCAGATAGCTACACTTTCGAAAATCATCCCAAAGCCCTAATTAAACTGACCGTGTTTTGTAAATGGTAGACACTGTTGGGGGCGGGGCGGGGGTGGTGGTGGCTAGGAGCTGCTCCTGCAATTCAGGGATAGGGCTGCCAGGTGGTGGTAACCTTTCCTTCGTGAAAAGCATAAGCAGGTTCTAACTTTGAGGATGTTGGCAGTGTGCAGAGCGGTGGGGGAAGGGCGGCTTGCAGACCTTGATGTTAACTTGCGTGGAACTTTGGGTACACCACCCGACCTCTCTGGTCTCAGTGTCCCTGGATAATAAGGAGATGGGTAGGAGTGTTGTGGGAAAGGCTGGAGGCTAGGACCATGGAGGAATGACTTTAACCTCCAGCTCTGTCATCCACTGACCATGTGGCTCAGGCGAATAACATAATGTCTTTAGACCTGACCGGCAACGAAAGGGTGTTCACAAAGCAAGAAGAGGCCTGCCCAAAGGCAGGGAGTCGGGCAGGTGTGGTAGCACACACCTGTAGCGTAAGCACATGGGATCACACATGCAAAGCTACCCCCTGGGCTACACAGCAAGTGCAGCACTAGGCTAAATAAAAAGATGCTGCTTCAAAGGAAAAAAAAAAAATTGATGGCACAACCAAAACTGGAACTTTGTGGAAATAAAGATGCCTGCAACCCGAGAGAAGAGGGGGAGAGGGTAAGGTGGGGTGTCTTCAGGATCCATCTGGGGCACTGAAACAGATTACACTAGACAAAGCAACGCCGGGCCAGCCCACACTAGGGGAGATGGAATGAGTGTTTACCCTGGGAGGGTCCTGCCCACCCCTCGCGCCCCCCTCCCCCAGCCCAGGGTCTATCCTCCTTTGCAGTTACGCAGCCCCTAAGCAACTCATCCCCAGGGTCACCCAGTTGGACCACTCAGGCATGTGAGCTGTCCAGCCTCTGCCCTGCTTATTCCAAGCCAGGGACCATTCTGGAGGTCTGTAAGGGGGGGGGGGGGAGGGGGGGCGGAAGGAAGGAAGGAAGGAAGGAGAAAAAGAAGAAAAAAGAAAAGAAAGCAAAGACCCCATGGGTGGGAGTGACATCATCCTGCGGTAGATGGTCTGCATCACTCTCAGGGTCTTGCTCCTCCTCCAGGGTTTGACAGTGCAGTGCAGTGAGCAGAGCACGAGAGAGCTATGGAGCTAAGCGAATAAGTCAGATCCCCGGATCCGCCATCTCCAGCTGTGCTACCCTGTGCAAGTCGCCTCTCTACACCTGCTGTAAAGTAGGCTAACACCTGGGTTCTAAGTTTGCTCTGAGATCCAGGCAAAGGTCATGAAGGCCTCAGCACACACACCAGGCCCATCTGTACCCAGGTCTGTTTCCCTAGCTTGTGAACCTGCTAATGCCAGGGTTTGATTGTCCTTCTTGTCATTGGAGGCCTCATTCCCAGGGCACCTCAGAGGTGCTCAGAAATGCTGGCTGGTTTGAATGGTGCTGAGTAAGGGGGTGTGTGGAGAGCGAGGTGAGGGAGCCCCTGGGCTGAGAAGGCAACAGAGGGAATGAGGAGATGAATGTGGAGGGAGGCGCCAGGGCCAGAGGCAGAGTTGCAGACATGCACTGGGGATTTTATTGGTTTTCATTAAAATTCCTTCCCAAGGCAGGAGGAGCTACCCCTCCCCCCACCCCAAATAGCAGCATAAATATTTTATCTGGTGCCCAAGTCAGTCTAAATGCACAGCAAGGCTGGCAAGAATAATAATGAGAAAATATCCAGGGAGGCCGGGTTAGGCGGGTGAGGCTGAGCGGCATGGACTCACTTAACAGCCCCAAAAGGGCTTTCTTGGGAAGATGGAAGTGAGGATCGTGCCAGAGGGGTGAAATAGGAGAAGAAAGGAGAAGGCAGGTGAGCAGAGCAATCCCCCCACCCGGGGTGTGTGTGTGTGGTGGTGGTCGGGGGAACCAGAGGCTGGGTAGTGTTAGCTGGAGAAGGGAAAAAGTGTTTCCATACCTGCTCTGTGATGGCTGCTTCACTAGGGACCCATATGGCTAATCTCAAATGCCCTTTGATCAGAGAAGTAAAGCAACTTGCCTAAGGCTGCCCAGCTGGGCGCTGTCATCAGGGCTGCTGAAGACCAAAGGCCTCCCGACTGAACCTGTTGCCTCTTTGAGTTCAAGCTCACAAGTGTGGGGACCTGTACACAACAGCCTGTGTATCTCAAGAACCACCATACAGTGTGCCATTCTTTCCTTCCTAGATCCCAATAGAGGAGAAAAGGAGCTGGTACTTCACCATGGCAACGCTCTTCCTCAGGTCAGGCCTGGGACTGGAGATGGCTTGGGGATGGTGGAAGGGGTGTGGCCTGGAGCAGAGGTGGGTGGGCCTTCCTATGGCAAGGAGCCTGCGGTCACCATGGCAGCAGGTCTGGGGCGGCTCAGGGGCCACAACCTTTTACTGTTCACAGGCTGGACGGCATCCTCCTGGAGATGGGCAGTGAGGATCAGAAGAGGCTGCCAGCCTTCAATCGTACTCTGGCCTTGCTCCGGGAAGTCCTCAAGTCCTCAGACTCCCGACACCAAGGTGGGAACTGCAGGCAGGGTTGAAGCGCCGTCCTGCCCCCCCCCCCCCCCCCCCCGTCAATAGTTCCGTCTGCCACCAGCCCTGTCTCTCTTTTTGCCTCACCCTGGTTCATGTCACAGTCATATATTTATCCAAAGAAGCCCAGGCTACTTGTCCCAGTAAATAAAGCCACCACAGAGCATAGCAGCCCCAGGTGTGACGCCAGACTCAGTGGTCCCAGCAGCGAGTGTCATGTGAATCAGTGTATGGAAGGCTGGGACACCAGTGGCAAAACAACTTACCAACATGGAAACAGGCAACGAGAGGATTTATTGAAGTACACGTCAAGGTAGTGGAAGGGACGCTTTCAGAGAAATTAGGCACCGATGGAGAGTTTCCAGCAATTGGGAGTTGCTTGGTCTGTTTCATGTGCGGACCCCATCTGGGTCATCCTGTTTAGTGGTAACTTTTACAGTAACTTGCTCTTCTTGAAATGGCTGTCTGTGTGAGGAGCCCTGGGACCTTTGGGAATTAGACACCACGGGTCACTAGAGGTCAGGCTCTAGACGTTTTGACTAGTCTGTAAAAGTACAGGACATTTGCTTTTATTTGGGGCCTTTTGCCTCTATGGTCAGGAGGGTCCCAGAGTGCTGAGCTAGCCTGTGCTACATGGTAAAACTTCCACGAAACCAGACAAAACCCAGAGAACAGGTGATGACATAGATCCATATTTTGGACTGTGTAACATGTGTCCCCATCACCTTCCACATCCCCCGACCCCCCCCAAACCCCTCAACCCCCATCTATGGTTAGGGAAGAAGTTGAGTCATTTGTCCTGAAGGCCAACCAGCAATCACAGGGACTACACCCCCAGGAGGCCACAAGAGCATATCCCTGAAATGACATGTCCTGTGCGACATGCTTACAGCGAGCAGTGGAATGTGTCACGTCATATCCTCGGGCGTCCTATACCCTCCGGCGTCCTATACCCTCCCTCTACCATGCCCGTGCTCCCCCCGCCCCCCACTGCTCGCTCCCTGGAGACCCTCTCTTGCCCTCCCCAGCTTTGGCCTGGTGCTATGTGGGCATCCTGCTGGAGAGGAAGGCCACCTTCTCTACCACACCCATGGGTGTCCACGAATACGGCTACTCAGGGACGGAGCCCCTGGACTGCTTCGGCAAGGTATGGATGTGTCCTGGCCATCCCTACTTTGCAAACTGGGTCTTCCATATCTCCCTCAGAGCCCTCTGCATCTTTGGGCCACCCTCTACTATGTGACTCAACCTGGGAAGGATCCTACCTCAGCCCTCCATCTCCATCCTCTCCTTACCAAAAGCCAAAGTGTCAGCCCCGCCCCTCCCATGCCTGTTCTGTTCTGCCCAAGAACTCCCTCACTTAACCCGGCGGCTGCCCATCCCTCTAGCCTTGAAATGGGCCCTGGAGCAGTCCCCATGGATGCCTGTGTATATACCATTCCCTTGGCTGTGTTTCTTCTTTCTCATCCCCAGTGGTTTAGTAGAGAGAATGAGTTTATTGGGGTCTCCTTACTGGCTCTACCTCAGGCCATGTGACTCTGAGCCAAGTCACTCAGAACAGGTAGCAATCAATACCAGCACTGGTGGGGAGAGCTTGGCCCAGCTAGAAACCCCATAAGTATCAGGAGGAAGAGGTGGGCTCTGACCCTACCTTTTAGCAGGCCCCACGTCAATGGCGAAAAGCCTTGAGGTAGACTCCAAGGAACTGGGGGCTGGTGGGCTTGCCCCAAAGTGCAGAATTCAATGTGGTTGCTGTATGACAGAGCCATGTGGATGCTGGTCATGGGTCATGGGATCTGTGACCGGTGGGACAGCTTTATGCTTCCTGCCTGCCTTCTTCCCGTTTTAGGCTATTGAGATCTCCAAGGACCAACCTCCCATCCTGAACCACCTGGCCAAAATCTTCCACTTCCTAGGGAAACAGGATATGGCCATAGGGACCTGCAACATGGCCCTGGACATACTTAGAGACCCGCAGCTCAACTGGCAGGCGTACTGCACCAGGGCCAAGGTGAGTCTGGCCTGCAGGCCCCCTTACCCTGCCGTGAGGAACAAGAGGCCAAAGGGCAAGGGCTCTGATCAGCTCCAGTGCCCTGGAATCCTCATGGTGGAGAGCTTGGGAATCCTCTAGATACCTGAGAGTGCCTGCACTTTGAGCTAAGGGTTGCATTTGGTGCCGTGTGGAAACACGGAAGCAAGCACCTCCAGGGAGTTCACTCCTGACTGACCGACCGCTATTACTAGGCCCATCTTCGGCAGCTTCGCTGTCTCTTGAGAGAATGGGCTGTAACCGTGTCCTCAATACTGCCAGTCACACCATGAGGTGAGATCTGCCTCCCTCCGTTCTCCTTGCTGGACCCAGCTCCTCCTCTGGCACCCCATAGAACCCAGCTGCTTGAGGCCACACCTGCAGCTCTGATCTCAATTTTTCTCTGAGTTAAGCAGCAGCCTCCCAGCCCTGGTCTTCTTCTCTACTGCCTCTCACCTGGCCTTGTTGGTAGCCAACGTGCTTGCGGTCTCCATGGCTGCAGGAACAGAAAACATCCTCTCTACAGCTGATGCAGTCGTTACCGGTGATAAGGGCAGTCACTGGAAAACCAGAAGGGAGTGCTACAAACTTTTTTCATGCTGTGCCCTAGTTCAATTCTCCCAAGAATCCCCCCGAGCGGTGAGACATGTCCAGTCTGTGGATGGGGCACAACACAGAGAGGCAGCCAGCTTCCTCCTGGTCCTGCACTCACTTTGTGAGAACCAAGGCCATATCTCCTCCCCTCTGCTCTCTGTGGTTCCAAAGGTCATACTCGCTACTCCAGAAGACCAGAACAGGAAAAAGTAAGACAGAAGGGGATGGATAGGTCAAGGTGGATGCTTCTGCCCACTGTGTGACCAGGAGCCCAGACCCGGTTGGCTGAGATAACTCTGCCCAATGCTTGTTCTGACTCACTCGCTTTCTTCCAGCTCACTGGCCTGGGTCTCCACCTGGACCGCTCCCCTCATAGATGCCTCGCTCCTTTCCCGCAGTTCTGACAAAACTTTAGCTTCTTTCTAGCGGCCGCTTATGAAACTCTCAAACTACTTGCCGGTATTTTCTGTTCTTTCCTGCTTTATTTTTCCTCCTTAAACACCTAACACAGGATTCACTGTTGGCCGTGTTTATTCTTTCTCCCTACTGACATACAAGCTTCGTCATTCTGTTTTTCACTGTCTCCTCAGTGCCTGCCACACAGTAGGTTTTGCCAACTGCTAAGTTTGCAGCTTAGAAAACGGAGTGTAAAGCTGAGTATGGTGGTGCACGCCTTTAACCCCAGCAGTAAGGGAGGCAGAGACAGGCACATTGCTGTGAGTTCGAGGCCAACCTGGCCTACAAATCAAGTCCTGGGCAGCCAAGGCTACACAGAGAGACCCTGTCTTGAAAAAAGAAGAGACAAGAAAGAAAATGGGGTGTAGATGATGTGAAACTTCTTCCAGCTAATTGGGGGAGGGGGGCCCTGAATAAATGGATGGGTGGATGAATAAATTAATGAGTGAGTGAATGAGTGAATAAACGAGCCAGCTCCTCACGGTATAAGGCGGGAGACAGAGTGGGGCACAGATCTAAGGCGTAGGACCCCTGGGTCCCAGCTTGGAGTGGCAGGCTTCCTGTAGCTACACAGGATGTTCCCGGTTGCTGCTGAGAAGCAGCCCGGCTTTTTCGTTGGCTCATAGAAGAGATAGACATCTTGTGTGGAGTGCTTCCTGAGTTGCCCCCTCCGTTGCAGGTCCGAATCAGAGCCTATGTCCATGACCTGGAACGTGCCAAGGTGGGACTCGGGGGTATGCCTGACAGGAACTACCTGGCCTGTGCCAAAGCTGACCTTGAGGAAGTGGTCAAAGTGTGCCCAGGCCTCAGAACCTACCTAGATATCAGTCAGGTAAGAGAGACAAGGGTTCCTGGGCACTGAGGACAGAGAGGAGTCAGTGGTGTCTACCCTGCCCTCCTCCTCTCGCTGCCCCGTGGACTGGATGCAATAATGTGTGTACGGTGTTTGGGAGCCTCCCTCCACTGACCCTCTGCCTCTCTTAGCAGTTAGTACAGACCATGAAGTGCTCAGGGAAGGGTTATCAAAGGTGACCACATCATAATTGTACATGAAAGGGCTTGTTCAAAATCAAAGGCTAGATGTGGAGGGGCTGGGACTACAACCCTAGTACAAGTCTCTCATTTTCAGCCACCACCCTCCCGCCCAGGTTTACTACTACATGGGCGTGGATGCCATGCGGGAGCTGCTGGCAGTGGACGAGGCCGCCCTCAACCAGGCTCTGGTCTTCCTGGCAAAGGCTGGTGAGTTGGAGCTGGGTGACACCCTGCCTGAACTGCAACTGCTGCGCGGCAAATGCCTCCGTGTCCAAGGTGAGGACGCCAATGCTGCGGCCTGCTTCAAGCGTGCAGTGGAGCTGGACGACGCGGGATCCAGCCACACCGAGGGCTTCGGCTGCCTGCTCGAGGCACTGCTGGCCCAATGGAGCCAGGCGCAGCTAAGCGATGGCGAAGTGGGCTGTGAGGTAGACGCCTGGCTGCACCACGCCCAGAGCAAGTACCCTGCAGCACGCCTGCGCCAAGAGCTACAGCGTGTGTGGCGTGGCCACACGGATGAGGTCCTGGGCCTGGCCAGGGCCTTGGTAGCCCAGGGACGACCAGCATTGGTGCGGCTGCTCTTTGAAACCATGGAGCACGAGGGTGAAAACACTGGAGGGCCATGCAAAAGTCCATCCTCCTCCTCCTCCTGAGTCTGATACCCTGAGGAGGTGCCACCCCGAAGAGGCCCCGCCCCAAAGAGGTCTGACACAGATGATTGAATCTAATCATGGCACCTGAGACAGGCCACCTGGCAGAGTGAGCCGAACCAAAGTGATTCTACGCTGGGGCTATAGTTTAAGACAAACCTTGCAGAGCAAGCACAAGGCCCCGGGTTTGTCTCCCATACCAGGGGGAGGGGGATCAAAGCGGATCCTCCCCATCCCGAAAATTGTGAATGGGCACTTGCAGGATATTCGACAGAGCAAAGGAGTCTGGGAGCAGGCCTGAGAAGCCACAGGAAAACTGCTGCTTAAAGAGTTTTACAAACATGCAGAGAAACACGCTCAAGTATCCTGACAGGAAAGATAGCAGTCTCAGATGTGACTTTCCATCCCTCGTGCCTGAGAAACTGCCCTTAGTTTCTCAAGGGCCACACAGAAAGTTTAGCAGAGTGGATCTCAAGTCCTGCAGCCAGCAAAGCATGGCAGAAACAGGTCAAGGTGGCACTGTTCCCGGGTGCAGGCAGGGTCCTGACTTAAGCCCAGGTGCTCAGAGCGGGTCTCTGCCTCTCCATCAGCATCCAGCAGGCCTCTGATTTCATCTGCCTTGTTGGAAGGCTTCTCAGAGTCCTTGAAATAAAATTCACCAGAAACACCTTTCTTTACTTGGCTTCTTTGCTGTTGGGAGGACTTACGGATGAACCCATTTGGAACTTCCATCTGCAGAGGAATGGGGGATTCTAGGAATCTTACACACTTACAATCCCCACTGCAAATGTAGAAATCTACACACACACACACACACACACACACACACACACACACACACACACACACCTGAGAGCTTCTAAATTAGTGGTTTGCAACCTTCTAATGCTGTGACCCTTTAATACAATTTCTCATGTTGTGGTGACCCCCCAACCATGAAATTATTTTATTGCTACCCCATAACTATAATTTGCTACTGTTATGAGGTAAATGTAAGTATCTAATATGTAGGATATATGACCCCTGTAAGGGTCATGACCCACAATTTGAGAACCACTGCTCTAAATCATAGAATGCCCAGGGCCACACAGGAGCTAATTTAACCCAAAATTCTACAGTAAGTCTTGTCTACATGGACAGGGTCCCAGATAGATGAAGATTCAGAACTGAAGAGGCAGACCAGCCCATTCCCTGTCACCTCCCAGCTTTAGGCTTACAGATATGTCATCTTTGGTCAGAGTTAGGCTTCTCTAAAGCCCTTTGAGCCTGTCTACCCATGTCTGCTCCCAAACTGTCTACCCTCTTGCCTTTTCATACCTTGTTTCCCCACTGGCTTTCCCCAGTCATTTATATCCTAAGTGCTCATCTCAGAGATATAGGCTTTGAACTTTTTAAAAATCTGTTTTATTTAGGGTTCTTTAATGTTTATATCTTCCTTTTAACCCACCTACCCTAGATAAGAGAGAAAAGAGGTTAATAGGAACAGGAGAAGTAGACCTTTTTAGACCCAGGTCCTTGGAGTGATTCCATTGGCGTAGTCGGCAGGATTTTAACAGACCAGTTAAACAGCAGTTCAGCAAAGGTGACTGCAACCACAGCTGCTGGAACCCAGAACCTCGAAGTGCTCGCTGGAGTGGAACATCTTGAAGTGGAGCGATGAACAGCCAAGACCAAAAAGTAGCGCCTCTTGTTTTGGGCTCATATATATCTCCTCTCTGTACTAGAATGCTTATCAGTTGGCAAGGACCATACCCCTGAAAGAGGCGGTTCCTCTTCTAATGGACAAACATCACCTGTTCTCTCACAACTCTATTTTCAAGGGAAAAACACTCACACCCTCACACAAGCCTGTTTCACGCCTCATGCTTGGGATCAAAACAGAAACATATTTATATCCACTACATAGAGGCACCCCCAGCAAGTTCTTTGCCTTCTGTCTCTCATGAGCTCCACCTTCTTCAGCATAGAAGGTTTATTGGAATTATGTCCCACCGCAAGTCATTCATGGACATTGTGGCCAAGACTGTGGCTCAGGGTCCCTTGAGATCTAGAGTTCATCCAGAATCATGCCAACTCCCCAATTCTATGAGTGGAAAACTAAGGCCCAAAGACTTGTCCAAGGTCAAGCTCAAAACTGCCTCCCTATTCACGGTCCTTTCAGGGATGCTGCCTGGCCAAGTTTACTCCTGTCAAACTCAGGAGAACCCCAGGTCTTCCTTTTCTTCTCTCATCAAGTACTTCGCAAGAAGAGGCCAAATGCCAGACAAAGCGGCAAACGGTGCAAAGCCATACTGGGGTATTAGCTATAAGTAAGAGCACAGGTGCCCTCCGACTACTTTCCACACAGAATCACATTTAATTGCTTACAAGGAGTTACCTAATTACACAGATAATCACCCAAAAGAATGGCCTGAGTATATCCTGCCACTGGTTACACAGCACTTCCAGTTTAGAGTCTTGTCTCTTGCTTGAACACCACGTCTGAGTTCATCCCAAGGTCCTGTGCCCTCCTCTTTGAAAGGCACTCTCCTCAGAAGCCCAAAGCTCCTCTGTGGGAGTCCGTTGTGAACTTCATCTCAGGCATGCCACCCACAGATGGAGGCTCGAGGTCATGGGCTCTGGATGCAGGCACGTGTCTTGTGTCAGAGGAGCATGCCATTCGAGGGGTAGACGAGCTGTCCCTTACTCTACTGATTGACATGTTAAGCCACAAACCAGGCAAAACTGTGGTCCTTTGCAGTGCTGAGGATACAGAAAAGAGCCACACCAAGGCCACCCTCAAGAGGATACAAACATGGCTAGGGAAAGCCACCGAGGCACAGAGTGTCCAGGGTTGTGGGAGAGCAAGGCAGCTGTCTATTTCTTTCCTTTTTTTTTTTTCCCCCTTTCTGATAACTAGCAAAAAAGTGAACTTTTCTAACTTGTGGGGCTAAACTAGGAATGAGCGCTACAAATAAGTTACTATTGATTGGTTGAAATGTCTCCCAGAAAGCGGCTATCGTAATAGGGTCTGACACTGGGTCTCTGCCATCCTGGACTTCCTCACCAGGAGAAACTCTATTGTGACTGTAGCTGCCAGGCCAGGTCCCCACTCCAGGCTGCAGAAGCTCACATGCACTCACAGAGCACTACAGCTGGTCTGCCTTCCAAGGGGGTCATGAGCTTTAATTAGTTGCTGTTGGTAAGTGTTCTGAAGACGTGGGCGTGAACAAACCAGGACTCTACAGCCTGGGAACTGCTAATTGAGAAATAAATAACACCTCAGGGTACAAAGGACCATACCTGGATTTTCCAGATGGGAGGGGTTATAGCCATGTGCATGGGCAAAGGGGAATAAAAGGCTATTGTGGGCACATGGGTCCCGAGAAATTCTGAATATAACTTCTCTCCCAGTAGGAAGAATATTGCCTCAGGGACCTCGTCCCTGAGGAAAAGCCCTCCCATAAAGCTGGGCTGCAGAGACCCAGAGTGGCTCCTAGAGACAGAACTCCGGTCCACCCAGCTCGGCCTGGCGCCCTAAGCAGGCTGACAACCATCACAGTCATGTGCTCTAGCCAAGCCATAAGGCTGTCGTGATCCCATGTATCTACCGCCCTCCCTCACCAGGTTGTTTAGTATCTTTCTTGCAGGCCAGTTCATCTAACTCAGAAGGGGCTTAGAGTCACGGTAGAGGTCCATGGCCAGACCATCCTGACTGCGCCTGGTCCTGTCTGATCTTGGAAGCTAAGCAGGGTCAGGCCTGGTTAGTACTTAGATAGAAGAATCACTCTAGGGGAGACATTCAGGTATTGATGCCTGGCTCGCCCCACGTCAGTGACCTTCCTTCAGGAATATGTACATGGTGATTCCTGCGCTGCTCTGGCCTGGGTGTCAGGCCCTGTGTCTGTGGAGCCTGCATGCCAGGAAGGAATGAAGACTGTTTTTTTGTTTTGTTTTGTTTTTTGTTTTTTGTTTTTTTCTCTTTTGAGACAGGGTTTCTCTGTGTAGCCCTGGCTGTCCTGGACTCACTTTGTAGACCAGCCTGGCCTCGAACTCATGGCAACCCACCTGCCTCTGCCTCCCAAGTGCTGATGAAGACCATTCTTAAAGGGGTTCTTGTGCCCCTCATTTTGGCTATGAAAACAATGTACCCCGAGATATTAAAATTCCTCCAGAAATCTCATACTAGGGGAAGGGAAAGGCTAAAGTCAGAGCCACCCAAAAGGCCATCAGTCTCCTAGAAGTGGACTGCAACTTGTCAGAGCATCTTTTGGGTCAGATTAGGACAGAAACGATGATGGCTTTGGTGCTGTCTAAGGGTATTGAAATGAGACAGTCTAGGGATCCCGATGAGCTTTCTTTTCTCTGCCAGTCAACAAATTGAAAGGCAGGAAAAATCTGAAGCACAACAGGTGGCAGCCAAGAAACCCCAAGCATTGCTCAGCAAACAGAATCAGAAGTTGGAGAGTGAGGAAGCACACACTTGCAGTAGCCACACAGAGAATAAGACCCTCTGCAAAACAGAAGGGGAACTCAGGACTCCAAAAATCCACACTCTCCTCTATGGTTGAGCTTTTAAAGCCTATGAAGTTTTTCTCCCCTGACTTCAGGTAGGTCAGCTTAAAGCAAACAAGAAAGGTAGATTGGCCCAGAGCTGTTGTGTGACATGTCCTGTGTGGGCCTTGAACTTGCTGAGTCAGTCCATCTGCACGGGGCCCGGACTTTTTGTTTTGTTTTAAGCTACCAGGCTTTTGTCTCAAGTCAAGAGGGCAAGGACAAAGCTGCCATCTTGGAAATTTGCCACCTTTATTACCTAGCCATGACCCCTCTCTCTGTCTGCCTACCAGGGAGTTTGTCTGAGTCCTAGTCTCAGTTTGTTGAGGCCAGGCAGCAGATTCTAGCTTACTGGGGTTGTCAGGGCCTGGCTTCTGGTGCTTAATAATTCTGGTCACATCGGGGTCTGTGAGAAATAAATGCTGACCCACCTCCTGGCAGACCCATTCATCTCACAGGTAAACTAAAAGAAATTTCCTCAGTAATGCTCCTCCTTCCCCGAGTTCCTTCAGGGCTTTGCTGAGCTCCAGCCAGCCGTGTTGCTGATCCCAGGCATTGGCACAAAGCCAGTGGGGAACTGAGGGCTGTCTGGGTCACTGTCAGAGTGGTCAGTGTCTTGCCATGGGTGCAGCACACTTGAGGCAGCCTGTAAAGTATAGTTGTTGTTGACTGGAATAACTGGAACACAGCTTCCACTCTGGACGTTTTATGCTCTTCCGTGTCCTACAGCATTCTCCCCAGGGCTCTGCTGACCCCCTTCTAAAGGCTGCCTTCTGGGTGAGGCTTTCCATGGATGTCCCTGTCTACGACTCCATTTTTTTTTTTTTTTTTTAAGTTAACTTGTCTCTAGATCATTTAATATTCTCTGACTGACAACTCACTTTTTCTTTCTATGGATTTTTGTGTTAACTTTTGATTTTAAAAATTAATTTTATTGGCCGGGCGTGGTGGCGCACGCCTTTAATCCCAGCACTCGGGAGGCAGAGGCAGGCGGATTGCTGTGAGTTCAAGGCCAGCCTGGTCTACAATGTGAGTCTTAGACAACCAAGTCTGCACAGGCAAACCCTGTCTCAAAAAACAAAACAAAAAAAATTAAATTTATCAAAATCCTGGGGTTTTTTTTCCCCCTCCCTTGGTTTCTGAGCTCTTTGCTGCCCTGTTTCCCTGCTGTGCTCCTCATTTTTCTGTCAACTTGACACAGAGTCATCTGAGAAGAGGAACCTTAACTTAAAAAAACCAAAAATGCCCCAATTAGGTTGGTCTGTAGGCAAATCTATCTTGCAGCAGTTTGATTAATGATTGACATGGGAGGGCCCAGCCCGTTGTGGGCGGTGCCGCCACTGCACAAGTACTCTAGGGTCCTATGAGAAGGCAGGCTGAGCAAGCCGGGAGGAAGAAGCAGCAGTTCTCCGTGCTGTTTGCTTCAGTTCCTGCTTCCAGGTCCCTGTCTTGAGTCCCTGCCCTGACTCGCCACCTCCCACCCTCACCCCAAAGGCAGATTGTAACCTGTAAGCTAAAACTCTTTCCTACCCAAGTTGCGTTTGGTTGAGGTTTTTGTTTATTTGGTTTTGTTTTTCTTTTTTGGTTTTTCAAGACAGAGTTTCTCTGTGTCACCCTGGTTGTCCTGGATTCACTTTGTAGACCAGGTTGGCCTCGAACTCACAGCGATCCACCTGCCTCTGCCTCTCTGAGTGCCACAACACCAGGCAGGTGGAGGTCTTTATCATGGCAACAGAAAGCAAACGAGACACTTGCTGAAGTTTCACTGCATTGGCTTGAAGGCCGGCTCTTCTAAAATAAATATTAGGCGTTGTTTTCCTCATTCTGTCCTTTCCCACAGTTTCAGCAGTGGCTTGCACAATGTAATTACTCAGAAAGTATTTTGTGTGTGCCATGGAAACAAGAAAAGGAGAGTGCAGATTCTCAAAGCTTCAGTTTGTAAGGTGGAGACAGATGAAAGGCACCTCTGTCAGCCTTGGGCCTCAGCACAGTAGTTCACGCATGTACATGTGTACCTACACACATGCGAACAAGAGCTCATGCCACACAACACATAAAATATGCACATATTGTGAATGGATAAAAGACTCATTTTTATTTATATATGTAAGTGTGTTCGTGTGGACATGGGTAGCCTCAGGGACCAGAAGGTGGCTATGGATTTCCCTGGAGCAGGAGTTACAGTGATTGTGAGAAACCCAAAGTGAGTGCTGGGGGCCGAACTCTGAGCCTCTGAAGAGCAGCAAGGGTTCTTTGTTTTTGTTTTGTTTTGTTTGTTTGTTTTTGAGACAGGGTTTCCTCTGTAGGAAGAGTCCAGGCTGACCTGGACTCTCTTTGTAGACCAGGCTGACCTGGAACTCACAGCGATCCACCTGCCTCTGTCTCCTGAGTGCTGGCATTAACGGCTAGCAATGGTTCCTAAACAGCACAGTAAACTTTCAATTTGCATCTTCAAGACTCATTGAGACGCCTCTCTGAGAGACTCATGGCCATGCCCTCCAGCTTCTGAGCTCCTCTTAGCCTATATTAAAATGTCTTTATTAAGCCGCATCTGTTTCATTTCTTTAAAAAAATTTCAAAGACTTCCTTGGGCATTGTAATATAGGTGACTTTTTCCAACTGTTTTACAATCCTAAACGCATTGAAGCTTGTTTAATCCTAGGGTAGATTTGAAACATAGCTTCCTATGTGTTGTCAAGGTCAAAGCTACCCGGCAGCGAACCAGTTGTCCTGTAAGGTACTCAGATCCTTAAAAGTAGGATTTGATCATAGAGTTACACTTTCCTAATTCCTAGAGGGCACTTCCGGAACTGTGATCTACGCGTGGCTACCCAGGCCAATCTATGGTCTGGACTGGAGAGCGAAGCCCTTTCGCTCAGTTTCCGGAAAACCTCTCACCACTCCTTCTGAGGGGTGGAGCCAGAACACCCGGCGGCTTTCCGATTGGCGAGAAACAGGAAAGGCGGAGCTTAGGCCGAGCCGGCGCAGGCGCACTGGTTTCGCGTGACGGACGAGCGGGCGGCTGCTGGTGAGCGTAGGTGGCCGCTGCACGTGAGGGGCGGTCTGGGAGGGCCCCGCGAATCTAGGGACAGTTTCTGGGCGCGCGCACCCAAGATCTGGTGTCCACTATCTCGCGTGCACCTTGTCTGTCACAACTACAGGCGGTGGATAAGTCGTGTCCGTGGTCGCAGCCCACGTCCTCTAATCCCCCGCTGTATTTGCAGGCAACATTTCCGCCCTGCTAATCCCGCACCGAGTTCCAAGAAGGGCCTCATTTTGGAACTTCCCCGGGGATGACCTGGTGGTTCACCCGCCTTCATGTTTTGAAGAGGGATGAAAGCCAAGACCGTTTAGAGCAGAGTGTGAGGTTTCATTGCGGTTTTATGCAGCGCTGTCGGTGGTGGAAATTAGGTGGGATTTGGAGGCGAATTCTGCATTCCTCAGAACGATCCTGTGCTCTTTGCTGTCACCTTACACAAATTGACTTACTCATATCAGAGCCTAGGAATGGGCATCATAATAGCCAAAACCCTTTATGGTACTGGGCACTTGTAAGGGCTTTGAGTACAGCTTTCCTGATTGGATCGTGTGTGCCTGGAACAGGGAACGGAGAGGGAGGGCATCTCACAGGTGGGATCTGCGGCACACTCCCAAGGCAGCAGGAGACTGCCACTGCTGACGCTGGTGGTTTGAAAAGTTGGAAGTGGAAAGCAAGGAAGCAACCTGGTTGTTTTAACGGGCTTAGCCAAAGATGATGGTGACCTGGACTGAGGTGCCGGCTGCTGAGGTGGGGACCAGGGGGATCGACAGGGCCAGAGGACTGAAGAATGAATGCTACAGTAACAAGGGGCACAGTAGGTGAGGACGGGTTTCTCCTTTAGCTGGAAGGTTCTGCTGCTGCCTTGCAGGGTGATACTCAGATCTGCAGGGGCACCATTGTCTGCAGAGATAATGGTTCACCAAGTTTCAAATAGCTGTGTACTGTGTTCTCCAAAGACAGTGGAGTCTGTAAGTCTGAAGTTAATAGACAGTTTGGACAGTGAAGATGCAGACTGGCCAGGAATGTGCTGTGAGAAGGGCAGTTAAAACAATACTGACTTTTTGTTTGTTTGTTTAAGGCAGAGTTTCATTTCCTTGGATGGCCTGGAACTCCAATGTGCAAACCTATCTGGCCTTGAATTTGTAATCCTTCTATCTCTGGCTCCCAAGTGCCGGGATTACAGCGTGTGCCACAATGCATGCGAAACAAACAAACAAAAAGCCTGTCCTCAGCTGTTGGCTGTGAGATTACAATTGATTTGTTTCAGGATCTTTTCCCAGTGTCCTAAAATAGTAACAATAACATCTACCAAGCACATAGTTGTGCCAAAAACTGTTGTAAGACTCTTCCCTACTTTTAAAAAATGCCCACAGTAAACGTACCGAGCAAATCTGGTGGTAATTTTATTTCACGATGACACTTTAGCACACAGGAGTAGAGGCAAATGTGCAAGGTTGCAGAAAGTGGCTAGCGGCCTTATCTAGAGACTGTGCATGCACACAGTAGGCTCTTAAAATTTTCATAGTCAGAAGAATGTGGATTCCTTGTGTTGGGTTTTTTGTTTTGTTTTGTTTTGTTTTTGAGAAAAGGTCCTAGAACTATGTACCTGGCTAGCCTCAAACTCACAGAGATCTGCCTCTCTCTGCCTCCCAAGTGCTGGGATTACAGGCATGTGCCACAGTACCCAGATGGATTTTATTTTTAAGAGAAGCGGTGCTATGATCTGTTGGGCTATTACACTCGGAAGGAGCCACATCTTGTAGCCCAGTTAACTGTCATCTGTCATCTCCACATGACTCATTTCTCTCCAGGTCCCAGGGTGTCATGGAAGGGCTGCTGACAGGATGCAGAACACTGTCTGCCTTAGCTGCCTGCAGCCGCCAGCACTTCAGGTACGTTATCCACAAGTGTCACCACTGTGCGGCAGGGAGAGGGCAGCGCTTGGTGTTGTCCCGCATGTTCCAGCTGCAGAACCTTCGGGAGGACCAGGTGCTTTCTCTAGAGGGCAAAGCTAGCGACTTGACCTGTAAGAGTCAGCGACTGATGCTGCAAGTGGGCCTGATCCTCCCAGCAAGCCCCGGCTGTTACCACCTCATGCCGTACACAGTCCGTGCCATGGAGAAGCTTGTGCGGGTGATAGACCAGGAGATGCAGGCCATCGGGGGGCAGAAGATCAACATGCCCACCCTGAGCCCAGCTGAGCTGTGGCGAGCCACCAGCCGCTGGGACCTGATGGGCAAGGAGCTGCTGAGACTGAGAGACAGGCATGGCAAAGAGTACTGCTTGGGACCAACTCATGAGGAAGCAGTGACAGCCCTGGTCGCCTCCCAGAAGACACTGTCCTACAAGCAGCTTCCCTTACGGCTGTACCAGGTTACGAGAAAGTTCCGGGATGAGCCTAGGCCCCGTTTCGGTCTCCTCCGTGGCCGGGAATTTTATATGAAGGACATGTACACCTTTGACCCCTCCTCTGAGGCGGCTCAGGAGACCTATGGGCTGGTGTGTGATGCCTACTGTAGGCTGTTTGACAGGCTGGGGTTGCGATGGATGAAGGCCAGGGCAGATGTGGGCAGCATCGGGGGCACACTGTCCCACGAATTCCAGCTACCAGTGGACATTGGAGAAGACCGGCTTGTCATCTGCCCCAGCTGCCACTTCGCAGCCAACACAGAGCTACTAGACTTGTCACAAAAACTCTGCCCTGATTGCCAGGGTCCACTGACAGAAACCAAAGGCATCGAGGTGGGGCACACGTTCTACCTCGGTACTAAATACTCCTCCATTTTCAACGCCCAGTTTATCAATGCCCACGGGGAACCTTCACTGGCCGAAATGGGATGCTATGGCCTGGGAGTCACTCGGATCCTGGCTGCTGCCATTGAAGCTCTTTCTACGGAAGACTGCATCCGCTGGCCCAGCCTCCTGGCTCCTTACCAAGTCTGCCTCATCCCTCCAAAGAAGGGCAGTAAGGATGCAGCAGCCACGGAGATGGCGGAACACTTGTACGATGACATCACAGGGGCAGTGGCTCAGCTCCGAGGGGAGGTCCTGCTGGACGACAGGACCCACCTGACCATCGGAAACAGACTGAAAGACGCCGACAAGCTAGGCTATCCCTTTGTGATCATTGCCGGCAGGAGAGCCCTGGAGGACCCTGCACACTTTGAGGTTTGGTGCCAGAACACTGGGGAGGTGGTCTTCCTCACCAAAGAGGGAGTCCTGGAACTACTGGCTGCTGTGCGTGTTGTCTGAGGGCCCAACCACACGTGTCCCCAGGCTTGGTGTCCACTGTAACACAGTAGTTCCCTCCACTTCTCTCTTGGGTAGTCTCTCCAGAAATGGCTGCTCATGGAAGATGAGACCGCGTTAGGGAACTCACGCACGTACTCCTCCCTTGTGATGGATTGTATTCTGTCTTAACTTGATCCTCCTCTGGGCTTCTCATGGTATTAGATGCCGTTCCCTTTAACGTGTAAACATTTCTGTTAGGAGACCGAAAGGTGAGGAAGAGGCTTAGGCCACTGTCCCTTGAGCTGAGTTTCTGGGGGTAAGACAGGAATGGTTGAAAGCTGGGGGGCCATGCTTCCCACACCCTGACCACATGCCTTGCACTTCACTCACTCTCTAGAGAGCTGGTTACTGGCCCTTCTCCACTGAGCTCCAGAGAGTCAGGAACCTGGTTGCTGCTAACTCACTGGTGACTTGGCACACCCCCTCCCCTGCTGAGGCCTGGGACTCCTGTCCAGACCTGGAGACAGGGTTGGGCTGTAAGGTCCTGCGAACT
Source organism: Acomys russatus (assembly GCF_903995435.1). NCBI lineage: Eukaryota > Metazoa > Chordata > Mammalia > Rodentia > Muridae > Acomys > Acomys russatus. The sequence goes on from NC_067165.1 coordinate 5,171,541, forward strand.
CTCACCGAGTGGCTCCATTAGACTCGTGGGTCTGGCTCCTCATTCCTCTAAGCCTCCCCAAAGCGTCATAACTGCCGATGGCCCGAAGCTACCTGCAGAGACTTGCCCCTTGCGCACTGAGATCATGTTCTGTTGACTGAATAAAGGCAGGCCTTTGGGATGAGCTTTTCTGAGTGTTAATTTGAAGTAAAAATAGCATCTCCCGCTTCAGGAGTGCACCCAATAGCTTGCGGCCCCCTCTGCACTCACTGGGAACAGCAGGGACTGGGAAACACGCTTTAAACAGTCTCTTCCATGCTTCAGGAACAGCAGTCCCCAGCCACCCAGAGACCTTGTCCTGGCTTCAGGGTTGAATTCTTGGGCTGCAACAGGAGTGACTGACTAGACCCTGTGGGAAACTGGGAACAGGGGCGGGATTCCACAGCAGTGCCAGCTGCAGTTGTTGCTCCAGCATCCAGATGTGATCTCCACATGTGCAGCCCCCTAGTCCATAGAACAGTGCCATACTGAAGGTGGGGCCTCCTCACCTTCGTTAGCACTCTGGAGAGGCTCTCACAGACACATCCAGGCTTGAGCCTCATAAATCTCCTAGGTGATCCTAAGTCCAGCCAACTTGCCAATGAAGGTAAATCACAGAAAGACCTCGGCTCCAAAGCAGATCCTGGGAGCCATCAGGGCTTGGCAGGTAGATGCACCGGGAACTGTGTGCTTAAGGGTGGGTTACTGTAGGGTAGCCACAGCTGGACAGAGTAAAGGGGAAATGGAGAAAGTGGGCCGAGCACCTACATTCCCCTTAGTGCTTCCTCCAGTCAGCCATCGGCTGAACAGCCACCTCCAGCCACGTGTTCCTGCAACCATGCAGGTATGCCCAAGCTCATGGGTGCCTGTGTCTGTGAACTAAACCCGCTGAAATCCAAATACTGCCTCGTTAGGTTGTTTCTTTGGGGTACTGTGGTCACAGCGACATGAGAAGTAAATCACCTTTGTAATACCCGGGGTTCTGAGAGCAGGCTCAGCTCGGGTTGCATGGCTGAGTCTCTTAGTTCACTGCACATTGGGATCCCTAGGTCCCTTCCAGTGGGGTGGTGGCCTAGGACCACTCAGGTTAAGGCCTCTGGAAGATTCTGGTTGTAGCCAGAATCAAGAGCTGCTGGAGTAAGATCATCTGCCCCAAGCCTACGCTGTAGTTGCTTATTTTTTAGAGCGATATCAGTAGGGCATCGGCTGCTGGCAGCCCTCTGCCTGGAATGGTCTGGTTTAGTCTAGAGGGCCTGCCTCGTGCGTGCCACGGCTGTGTGGCCCCTTCACATGCTGTTTCTAGACCTTCACATGCTGTGCAAAGGTCAGTGCTGTTAGATTTTTACAGATGAGGAACCTGCGGCTTAAGGACGCATGGCTACCGAGGACCACACACTGTGCCTTTCCTACTACATTGCTTGATTTCTGACTGAGAAAAGTGGTTTCGATATGCAAAACTAAATCTATGCCTATCTAATCAGCCTTGTGAGAAATTAAAACTCATGCACTTCCGGGCTGAGGCATAGCTTAGTTGCTAGAGCACTTGCTGTCCGGCATGGAGTCCTGCCGTTGATCCTCAGCACCACAGAAGCGAGGCATGGTAGTGTAATGTATGCAGTCCTGCCATATGGGAGCAGAAGGGTCAGAAGTTCGAGGTCAGCTTTGCTACATCGCAAGTCTGGGATCTTCACCTCAAACAAATGGATAGACACAAGTGCTTTAATCGTTTTTTTTGTGCGGGAAATGAACCAAGGGGCTTGTACACATGCCACACAAACAGTTTACCACTGAGCTGCAGTCCTATACTTTCTCAGCTTCCTATTTTTAGACAGGGTCTCCCTATGCAGCAGGCCAGTCAGGCATCAAACTCACACTTACTTCAGCCTCCCAAGTGCTGGTATTACAAGAATGTGCCCCTAAGCCTAGCTTTAATGTGTTTTCTTTTTTAATTGCAAATGTTCTGAAAACTTGTTTATTTAAGGAAAGCTAGCCTAAAGGCACGTTAAAAGCCAGATTCCAGGACTAGGGAGCCAGTTAATCTTAGACTTCTCATTAATGTGCAAGTTGAATAGATGGTGCAGAATGCAGGAACCCCACAGGAGGGGAGTGGGGACAGAGGGACTCATGCCATCTGAGGGCCAAGTCGCAGGTCAGCCATGTCGCTGCCAAAGCCTCACGATGCTGAAACTGGTACCCACCCATTCTCTGTCTCACAACAAGGAGTTAAACACACAGACAGTACCACCCTGGGCCAGGCTCGAGAGTTAGGCATTGGGATCACGGGATCACTAAGGTAGCGTCTCGGTGGCCAGCGACTGTGATTTAGTGAGCAGACCAGAGATTTGAAGAGGTATAATCCTACATTGGGCACTTCCTGGGGTTCTGACCTAAAACAAATTGTCCTTTGCACATGTCATTCTTGGTAAAACCGTTTGGAGCAATGGTAGCCTTCTTGTAGAGCAATGTGGAGTTGCAGAGCCACTTGTGTGAAACACGAACTTTTAGTGTGCACTCAAGAAACCTCTTCCCCCTGAGGACAAATTTACACAATTTAGAAAACCCTCCAGGAGGGTTGACTCTGCCGCTAACATTATCCTAAGATCTGGATCTGGTTTGGGGAAGTGACTCTTTTCAGCCTTCCTGGGGAGAGCCAACCAAATGGTACTCCAACAGAATGCTTCCTCTTGGAACATTCAAACCACACAGCTTACTCATTTCTGAACCCAGGGAGTTTAGCTCTTGCCATCAGCTGATGAACTGGGGATATTGGCTGGATAATTTAGTACAGGCTGAATTATCACTCACTCACATACCTTGGGGAGCTCTAAAGGCAACTGTCTGGGAAATAGCTGAATTAATACTCAGGGACAACGGCTGGTACATAACAAACCGCCGTGTAAATCAGCCTCTAATGTAAGTCAGGGGCTCCATTAATATTCTGTGTTTTAATGGAACAAGTACCTGCTGAGCCATCAATAAAGGAACTTTGCAGAAATATGTTGAAATTGTCTCTTAACATCTTCGATAGCAGCCTCTTCAGAGTCCCTGCAGCCCATTCCTATATTAAGATGGCAGTATGTTTTAGTGGATTGTTTGGCCCCAAGGGATTTGTTTTATTGGGAAAAGAATTTTAGGTGTAATTGCAAACTTAAGTAATATTTTTAAAGTACTTAATTTAAAACAATGGCTTACATTTTAGTGTGAGTCCCAACTAGACTGAGAATGCATGGGCCACTTACTAGGTGTATGACTCTAAAGGGGACTTCCTTAGAGTCTCAAACGCTGACAGTCAGTGCCTCAGCCATTGCAGGTACATGGTAAGTGGCAACCACTCTTACATTAGGTGGCACTTTGCATACAGGTTGCAGGGGACACACAGCAGACCAGCAGATGGGTGGCATACTTACGCCTCCCGTGTCCAGGCAGAATTCTAGTGCAGGGAGTACCAGGCTGCTGATAAGCTCCGGGGCGGAGCTTAACGGCCCTCGGCTAAGGAACACTGCAGGGCCAGCCACGGGCAGAGGGGCACACACCGGGTCATGGTGGCAGCGCTTGCTATTCCAAGGGCAGATGCTTCTGCTGGGGCTCTCCTCAGACACGGGCGCTATGGACATGCCTGTGCTTTTTGTAGAAATAAAAGGAGTATTTCAAAGACAAGAGGAACAGGATAGCGGTTACCAGAGTCTGGAAATGGTTTCAAAAAGGGGGGCGGGGAGGATGGCTGCATGGTACCCTTCAGCTAACACTGTGCCAGTGTGGGCACAGGGAGTGCAGGGAAGCCTGCGAACTCAGGAAAGGCAGGAGGTGCTGGGCGAGCTGTGGTTCAGACCCTGCCTGACCCTGCTTCCTTCTCCATACTGAGATCACAGGCTTGGGAGGTGCCTATTAGGAATGAGCCAGAGAATCCAGTGCACTTAGCAGCGCCAGAAGGCAGCATTTGCAGGGGCCTTCCTGGCCAGCGCTGGTGGGCCTGCTAACAGTGTGAGGGGGCTTCATCCCATCTTCATGTCTCTTGCTGTCACCAATATCTTTGGAGGCAACCAGACGTGTCAGGCATCCTTCCTCTACCCTGGTTCTGGGAAGGCAGCAAGCACGGAGGCTTCTGCGAGGAATCCCAGGGTCATGTGGGAAAGGCTCTTCCTTGAAGTCAGGACGTGGGAGCATGTGGCTCAACTTTACCTTCTCCCACCTCCTGTGTGTGTTTGTGTGTGTGTGTGTGTGTGTGTGTGTGTGTGTGTGTGTCACACACACACACACACACACAGGAAAATCAACAAAAGGTTTGAGTCTCCCGCTGTAGCCCCTGGGATGGGTACAGTGGTCAAAGGGCGCACCAGCTGAGGATCTGGCCCACATCTTGCTCAGGAAGCAGTTTCTTCACTGAGTCCCATACTCCTCAGGCTGCACAGACTGTTTTCAAAAAATGTTTAGTAAACATTTCTCCACCTCCGTCACTGACAACCTGGGGCTTGATCATTCCTTTTGTGGCATGCACCAAGGAAATTAAGAGGCATGCCTGGCCTCAATCTTCTTAATGCCAGCAGTGCCCACCAGGCTATGTCGCCTGGATGATGTCACTGGTGCAGTGCCACCTGTCTGTGTGTATGTGCCTTCCCTGAACAGCACATCTGAAAAGCTGTTCACTGAGGACCTGTCACTCCCGGGCTGAGGCCTCGCACACATAGGCTACAAGCAATGCCAAGGGTAAGACGATCATTCTACAGTTGAAAGGGGCTTCTAGCAGCCACCGTGGCCCGGATCTAAGAATACAGCTCTTGGTGCCTGTGTTCCCTGTGGAGCTCTGAAGGAGAATGATCATCATAGGTTCAGCTATTTGAATGCTTGGTCCCCAGTTGCTGCAACAGTTTGGGAAGGATTAGGAAGTATGGCCTTGTTAGAGGAGGTGTGTCACTAGGGGTTGCAGGGGGCGGGGGGCTTTGAGCCTTCAAAAGCCCAGCCACTCCCAGTTAGTTCTTTCTCTGCTTCGTGGTTGTTGTCTCAAGACATAACCTCTCAGCGGCTACTCCAGCCTGCCTGCCTGCTGCCATGCTTCCCGCCATGATGGTTTCAGACTCTTAACTAAGCCCACTGGAACTGTAAGGCCCCAATAAACTCTTCTGTAAGTTCCATTGGTCACGGCATTCTATCACAGCAATAAACAAGTAACTAAGACATTCCCTTCCCCTGTGGCATCCACGCCGATGACTCCAGAGGGTCACGGACTAGAAGAAACACGCAGCAGAAGCTGGCTGATGGGAAGGGCAGGGCCTGAGGATGAAAGGTTCCCGAACACTCGCCCAGTGCACTTTCATTTGCACCATGTTCTCATGCCTCGCCTCAGCCTCAGCAAGCTTAAGAAAGGACCCAGTCAGATCTCTAACTGGACAGTAAGAGGCACAGTGGAAGGTGATCTGCCCACGACAGTGAGGCGGCTGCGGATGGCTACTGCTCCTGGGATCCTGCAATGCCTGGTGAACTGCTGTCAACTGTTAAGCTCCTCACATAGACTTTGAAAGGCAGGGGAAGTCTGTAGCTGAGGAGAGAATGAATGCAGTGTTTCCAAAACCAGGGGAGGAAAGACTGCAGAGAGCTGCCCTGGGAAAGAAAGCTACGTGGGTCTCCTTAAATATTCCAGATAATTTCTCTTCCAGAAAAAAGGACACATACAACAGAAGATCCCAAGTTAGCCCATCTGAAGGCTGCCGGCTGGTTTCAGTTTAATGATGCATTAGTCAGTTTTGCTATAGTAACTAACAACCCCCAAACCTCAGTGTTTAGTATAAGAAAACATTTGCCGTCCACATTACAAACGGTGGCTTCAGGCCAGCTGCTGTGAGCATCACTCAGACACCCAGGCTGAAGGCGATGCATCTAATTGAGAAACGAGGCCTCACATTGGAGAGAGAAGAACATAAGCCTACTTGCAACCCACTGTCCATTGGCTCCTCAAGCTTGTCAGCTGTGACACAAGTCACATGTCACAGCCCTTGCATGGGCCCTGAGAAGTATGTTCCCCCTGGGAGATGGGGCGGGCACTGCCAGAAGCCACAGGTAAGAGCACACAAAGTCTCTGGGACGCAGAGGATAAGCACAAGGCATGAAACCCTAGCCAGGCACAGTGGTCTGAGGCAGGAGAGTAACTCAAGCTGAGGAACTGGGGAAGCACTCGGGCTCGGTCAGGTCTGCTGAAGTTCTCACACTGGGAGGTCAGGGAAACCGGCAGACATCAGAGTAGTCCTGAGGATGCCAGTTTGTTCAGTCCTTACACAGTAACAGATGTGGCTCCGTGGCTCCATTCACTCTGTGGCATCCACAGCATCCCTTACAGCTCTCCTCCATGCTGGTGAAATAACCAGCCGATCTCTCAGCCCGAAGGCCTTAGAGAACTGTGCAGGGCTGGCTTACTGCCTTGGAGGAATGCCTTCTGCATGTGCCTGACATCAGAGGCTAAGACTGTTGCTGCATCCTAAGATAGTCCTAAGATATAGGCCAGGGAGTTACCAAGACCAGCTCTTCCGGTGACTGTGGAGGATGCTTCCTTCAGAGACAGACTTCAGGGGCGTTCTGAGCAGGGCGGAGCTGTGACTCTAAGGAGGGTGAGGCCCAGTTGGAGCTCAGGACTCAGCCTGACAGGCTGAGGTTCAAGGAAGCCAGTAGCTTCTCCCCCAGCATGAGGCTAGGAGCTACTGTCCCTGGGGATAGAGTGCTGGACTCTAGGTCTGCCCGGCTGATCCAAATGTGTAGAGTCCAAGCAGAGGAAGTTGAGAGAAGAGAGCCCAAGGTTTGGCTCCCAAATTACCTGTGCACCGTTTTCCCCTGAAGGTAATTCTTACAGAAAGGAGAGGATCCTACACAGACCAGGAATGCCGGTGTGAGGGCTTTCACAGAGAATCTGCAGGGAGGACAGCAAAGCGTTAACTGCATTACAATCCCCATTATTCCTGGACTTCCCAGCCCCATTCAAGGTCAACCTTTGGATGGAAATGAACATTAAAATAAAACCTAGCACATTTCTTGGGGACAGCATGACAGTCTCTCCTCCCCCCCCCCCCCCCCCCCGCCCCCTTACAACTGAGCCACAACCTCTAGATCGGCCTTCTGGCATCAGGCACACATGGGCTACGCATGAAAGAAGACCACAAAGCTACCAGTTCCTTCAGTCCATATCCTGTGAGTGGCTGGGTAAGCCCGGCTCTTACTGACGTTACAGCCTGTACCCCAACTAGCCAGGTTTGGCCCCACCCGTTGTCCTTGTGGTCACACTGAGTAAATTCTCCCTCTCCCTCCCTCCCTCCCCCCACTCTTCTCTCTCTTCCTCCTCCTTCTCCCCCCTCCTCCTCCTCTATGTCACACACACACACACACACACACACACACACACACACACACTCACACACACCTTTAACTCCTAACTTTGCTTTTTTAATTGGTTTCTTGAGAATGGGAGGCCAAGCCAGCTTCCTGAGGTATAAACTGACTCCAGGAAGATTAATAACAAGGCCCTATGTTAAGAAACAAGATTAAAGTATAAACACGTGGACCAGTGAGATGGCTTAGTGGATAAAGGCACTTGCTGCTGTGCCTAACTGGGACTCAAACAGTGGAAAAGAGAACCAACTCCCACAAGCTGTCCTCTGACCTCCACACATATGCCATGGCATGGGCGTAGTTCCTCCTAGCCCAATAAATGTTAAAAGGCATACTCAAAACAAAAAAACCTGGACATAATGATTCATGCCTTTAATCCCAGCACTCAGAAGGCTGAGGCAGGTGAATCTCTGTGAGTTGGGAGCCAGCCTCATCTACATAGGGATAGCCAGGGATATGTAGAGAGGTCCTGTCTCAAAACAAACAAAAACACTACAACTGGGTGTGGCAGTCCATGCACGGAATCCCAGCATTGGAGAGGTAGGAGAACAGGGGGTTCAAGGTCATCCTTAACTACACAGCACATTCAAGAACAGCCAGGGCTACACGATGCCCTGTTTAACAGTCTCAAACACAAGACAAACCCCACAAGCATGTTCTTGCTCCCAAGTTCATCCTTAGGGGAGGGCTACAAAGGAGACACGAAGTGCACACCCTTAGGACCAGAAGGCATACTGAGGGGACAGGAAGGACTTCCTAGAAAATGCTGTGTCTGAACTTGGCTTTACTTTGGGGAAGTTTCCAGTGCACAGCACAGGTAACCAGACTGTCTGCTATTGCTAAAATATGAAACTATTGGAGTAAGTTTGGAGATGGGGGCAAGGCCTCAGCCTCCCAGGCCTAGGGGAGCTGGCATTAATTACACAGTGGCCCTAGTTCTTGTCTCACTCAGTTCAGGGTCTGAAGTTGGCCAGAGCCAGTTCTGAACAGTCTCTTAGTTGTCAGAACCTAAAAGTAATCACTTGCAGGCAGTAGCCTTTGCATTTCTGAGCATGTGGAATTGGCGTTCCCCATGAGTCAGCCTGCTTTGTTTTACATACTTCTTGGAAACGGGGTACAGTGATCCTCAGGCCTTTAAAAAACTCTGGGTAATCTTATTAACAATCTGGATAATGAATTACTGAGAATATGTCCCTAACTATCATAAGAGAAACAGAGTTTGGGAGCACAGAAACATGAAAGGAGCCCTGACCGGGCCTTGAGATGCCCCTGCACATCCTTCAAGCCAAAGCAGGCATACTGGGGACTTCCGGACACCTTCCAGGTCAACGCCCTTCCCATCCGCCCGGAGCCTCCCTCCTAGCCAGCATCTCCCATTGCCTGGAGCCTGCCTCCTAGCCAGCCTCTCCCATCGCCTGGAGCCTCCCTCCTAGCCAGCCTCTCCCATCGCCTGGAGCCTCCCTCGTAGCCAGCCTCTCCCATCACCCGGAGCCTGCCTCCTAGCCAGCCTCTCCCATCGCCCGGAGCCTCCCTCCTAGCCAGCCTCTCCCATCGCCTGGAGCCTCCCTCATAGCCAGCCTCTCCCATTGCCTGGAGCTTGCCTCCTAGCCAGCCTCTCCCATCGCCTGGAGCCTCCCTCATAGCCAGCCTCTCCCATTGCCTGGAGCTTGCCTCCTAGCCAGCCTCTCCCATCGCCTGGAGCCTGCCTCCTAGCCAGCCTCTCCCATCATAGGCCTCACCACCCGAGAGGACAATTCAGATATGCACATCCTTCCTTGAACTTGCTTCTGCGGCTCCATTCACCACCCTGGACAAACTCATGTTCCTTAGCAGGACAGTCATGAATGGTGCCAACTCAGCTTACCGCCCTCCCTGCTCACCACACCCAGCCACTCCTTTCCCCAATACAACTTGACTTTTACTCTAAATGCAAAAACCCTTTGCCTTACTCTTCTTCACTTTGCTCCAAGCTGGAGAATAATAGTGACCTTGTTAATACCAAGAGTGAACTAGTTGATTCTCTCAGGACACCTACAGAAGTGCTGAGAGTCTGCTGTGGAACCCTGCTGGCTGCCACTGCTGATAACAAGACATCCTCCCTCGACAGGCTGCAACATCTACAAGGGCACTCTGACTTCTGCCTGCATCCTGACTAGAAAGTACCCTAGAAACAGTACCCATTCTGTAGGCGAAGGGAGCCCCAAAGAGGCAGAATGTGCTCAGGGTCACATGGTTAGGGAACCAGAGTGTCTGCAATGCCCTTTCCATGTAACAGTGTCAGGAGACAAGTGCAGTCAGAAAACAGAAGCTACCCCAGCTGCCTTCAGCTACAAAAGCCAAGCCGCTCTTCCATTCTGAACCCAGGCCACTTCCCTGGCCTGGGCGGTCACTGTTCTTTAGCTTCCTTGGCCAGGGCATGGCCTAATGGGGCAGGCTGGTTCAGTCCCCCTGGCTGTGACGGCTGTCAGTGAGCAGGGGATCTGACAGACTCTGGGAAAGGGCCTGCACATTTTCTCATCATCCCATGGCAGTGTTCACCTGGGGTGCTGCAGCACCTGCAGCAGGGTGCTCCAGGGGGACACTTGGTATAGTTCTGCCCTGTCGTCATCCTCAAAGTAGACCTGCAAGATTAACGAGGAGAATCAGAGACAAACCCAGGCTTAGGCAGTCCTACGCATGCTACAGCCCTTCTGAGGAGAAGTTGGATTAGCAACTGCTATTTACAGAATGCCTGCCTCCTCCACATGGCTGCAGGCTAAGATGCTCAGGTCAGCCCCCACCCTGCTACCCAGAAGGCTTACAACCAGTTGTGCTCTCCAAGGTCAGGGAAGGGGACTATCTCCTCATGTCACTCAGGCAGTGAAGAGACACCAAAGCTCAAACCCAGGCCTGTGCAGCCTTCAATTTAGTCCCAGGGCCATAGGGGCAGGGAAAGAAAGCCACAGTGACCCAAAGCAAAGGAAAAGCCAGAGCAGGTGGGAAGGGTGTATGTGCCCGGCACCAAAGCCCAAGCAGGATGAGCACATCTCACAGGAGGCACATGGAAGCTCAACCAGGAGAGGGGGCACTCACGCCAGGAGCCAGCCAGCCTGAGCAGGAAGAGAAGGGCTTCTTAGGAGCCAGCTGCCCTAGGGCAGCAAGCTAGAGCCCAAGAGGAGTGAAAACAATATCCACATGTGTGGGGAAGAGCAAATGATGAGAGATTATCAGATTTCCAATAGCTGAAGGATGACCACCAGTTATGGCAGAGAATGCCTCAGTGTTGTTTTCTGTTGCTATCTGCAGCACCAAGGACAGGGCCCAGGGTTCACACATGCTAGGCAAGTGCTCAACCACTGAGTTATAGCACTCTTTTTTTTTAATTAAAAAAAAAAAGTTAAATCACTAAGTTATCCAGGCTAGCCTTGGACTGCTTGTTAGTCCAGTTGGACTCCTGCTTCAGCTTCCTAAGTGGCTGGGATTATAGGTCAGTGCCACTGAGCCCAGCTAGGACGGCCTGTGTGGGAGATAGAGCCCACCTGATAGGTCAGAGTGACAGCCCAGCCAAACATACAAAATCCAAATCCAGTCACAGGCAACACGGTATCTCTGCAGGGGTCAGGGTGGGGACAGTAATGGACATAATCAACAAGCTATGTGCTCCTGGAACAAAAGGAATCTTCCTGGGACAATCTGTTGGACCTGAATGGAGCCCAAGGATACAGCTGAAGTCATCAATCAGTACTAGTTTCCCGGCCTTGTCAGCTTTTTTGAAATTAAGAAGAATGTCTTGCCTTTAGAAACATGTATGAAAGTAATTCAAGGTTGCTGGAAATCAATTGTGTCTCACTCTCAAGTATTCTGGAAACAAGTCATTACTCAGTAAACTCTGGTTATGTTCTATTACAAAACGCCTAACAATGGCATATTATCCAGTCTTACAAAGGAAGTCTCATATGCTTCAACATGAATCACTCTAGAACATGGCTGAACCTTGACACTTGTGCTAAGTGAAATAAGCTTGGCACTGTATCATCTGTTTGGACGCAGCCCGAGAGTGGTCACATTCATAGAGACAGGAAGCAGAAGAGCCAAGGGCAGGGTGGAGGACGTTTCTGTTTGATGAGTGCGGAGTTTCAGTTTGGGCAGATGGGAAGCTGTGGAGAAGGGTAGTGGTAACGGGCATACAACAGTGAGAACAAGCTTGATGACGTCATTCAACTGCGGGCCAAAAACGGTAAAATGGTAAATGACATATTATGTATCTTTTACCAAAAAACAAAACAAAAAACCAAAAACATGTAATCAAGGGCCAGTGAGATGGTTTAGCATGTAAAAGCTCTGGCTCGACAAGCCTGATGGCCCAAGTTCAATCCTCAGAACCTCCAGAGAAGACAAATGCCCAGAAGTTCTCCAGCAGTGGCCACATGTGCTCTGGCAAATCCCCCCCACACAATTTTTTAAAATGCTCAGTTTCTGTGTATGCCCTCCCAATAGCCATTACAGGAATGAAATAAACTTTTCTTACCTCCAAATTATCAGGGTGGTACTTTTGCTCTGAGTCCCAGGAGGGCGCTTCGCTAAACATGGCCATCAGATGGTCAATAAACCTACGGAGGAGGATGCACTTGCTGGGTATCAGTGTCCCATCCACATTCCCACATCAGCCCCTGAGCGCCAACTCAGAGACAGACCATGACATTCAGGCTTAACCTACTTTGACAACAGAGCCAAAACACGAAGGTGTATCACCTAAGACATAGTCTTTCTAAGCACTGACCCTCTGAAATCATAAGTTAAATGGTACCATCTATATATTTTTAATAAACACATGCGCATGGACTACCTAAGATGAACCACCCAGACAGTGATGAGGCAAGACCTGTGTTGCCAGCTAGTGAACAGACCAACGATAGAGAAGCCTGTCAGCATGCTAGGGGACCACCTCTAAATTACTCTTTCCTACTCAGCCGAAAGCCCACTTGTCTCTCCTGAAGAGAGAGCAGGACCACCACAGCAGCAGTGGAGGGCTGCCAGGGCAAATACATACCTGGAGTCCTCATGAAAAGCAGAGATGAAGTCAGACTGAGCACACTCCGGGTACAGGAACAGCACGGGCCAGCTCAGCCTGCCCCGGTCATCTAAACTTAGCCTGGCTCCACAGGGGTTCTCGGAGCTGAGCCCATTCAGGAGGATCTCAGCTGGACCGTTTGAGGCTGACTCTCCATCCTCATTGACCACTTCAGAGACGAGTCTGATGTTCCTAGCCTGGATTGAGACAGAAACACTCACTCTCACAAACCTTATCACCTAGGAAGATGCACACTTGTCACTGTAATAAGCCCCAACCATATGAGCTTCCTGAGGGCCCGCTCCACACACGATCATCTTAACTACCCCGGCAGCTGGCACACAGTAGGCGCTAGTTGTTTAACTACTTTCACTGGGCATCGGTTGTGTGCTTGGCCCTGCATCAAAAGAGGAGCTGGACATGGCTCTCCGCCCTCGGAAGCGGCTATGGGACAATTACGGCAGAAGGGAGGAGGTGGAGCCAAGGACCAGCAGACAGGAGCTGTGGTGTCTGAGAAGTGCTGGCCTTGAACAGTGGCTTTGGGAGGCAGGGAATGCATGGGGCGGCGCACCCCAAGGACTAGCACGTGCAAAGGCACAGAACGGGGCAGGCATGAGACAGGTACAGGAATAAATGTGAAGACCCACTAAGGGTCTCCAGTGGGAACACTTCTTCTGTGTGCCAAGGTTTCTAAGGTTAGCACATTCAGGGAGACTAAACTGGTTTTGACGACATCCCCTAAAGGAGGAGTTAGCAAAGCTTTTCTTCTCTTTTTGAGACAGTCCCATGTAACCCAACGTGACTCTCCTGTCACCTGCTCCCAGGTGCTGCGGGCCAAGCAACCTGCTGACATTAGTCCCTTCTACCACTGCCTATGGGCAGCCATACACAAACAAGGAGAGCTGACACAATGTCAGCTATCTATGGCCGATGGCTTAAACCACAGGAAAACACTGCATTTGTGCTGCCTAGTTTTATGTCAACTTGACACAAGCTAGGGTTATCTCAAAGGAGGGAATCTCAATTGAGAAAACGCTTCCGTGAGATCCAGCTGTAAGGCATTTTCTTAATTAGTGACTGACGGGTGAGGATCCAGCCCTTTGTAGGTGGTGCCATCCCTGGGCTGGTGGTCCTTGGTTCTGTAAGAAAGGCTGAGCAAGCCATGAGGAGCAAGCCAGTAAGCAGCACCCCTCCATGGCCTCTGCATCAGCTCCTGCCTCCAGGGGTTCCAGCCCTGCTTGAGTTCTGCCCTGACTTCCTTGGATGATGAACAGTAGTTACATGGAAGTGTAAGCCAAATAAACCCTTTCCTCCTCAACTTGCTTTTGGCCATGGTGTTTCATCACAGCAAGAGAGACCCTCACTAAGGCAGCATTATGTACAATGAGAATGACTGTAGTGTGTACTATAGTCCAAGGCACAGGGCTTAATTAAAGGAAACAAACACATTTTCTAAAACATCTGTATGTGGGGCTAGAGAGATGGTCCAGTGGTTAAGAGCACTGGCTGCTCTTGCAGAGGACCCAGGTTCACATATACAAAACATTCAAGGAAAAAAAAAAAAGTTCGGTATGAAAATATCTGGGTATCTTATTCAAGAAAATGGCCAAATCCTCTCTTAATGAACATCAGATTAAAATCCTGGAGTATACTGTTCATTCTGTTTGTTGGGTTGGACTTTTTGTTTGTTGTGTTTTTGCAACAAGAGTTTCACTATTATTTGAAACTGGCTTCAAATTCACCATCTTCCTGCTTCTGCGTCTCAAGTACTGAAACTGCCACCACATCTACCTACCAGTCCTCCTAGTGTTTTTTAAAAGACTTATATTTCTGTGGTGTTTTGCCTGCATGTATGTCTGTGTGAGAGGGCTAGATCCCCTGGAATTGGAATTACAGACAGTTGTGAACTGCTATGTGGCTGCTGGGTATTAACCCGGGTTCTCTGGAAGAGCAGCCAATGCTCTTAACCACTGAGCCATCTCTCTGGCCCCATATTTAATTTATTATGTGTTAACAAATTGCCTGTTAGGGGAGACAAGTGAGGTCTACTTTAGCAGTGTTAAGTTCTCAAAGTTACTAAGTGAAATGGGTGCCTAACTTAAATAACACAGATGAAACTAGCTATACTGTTAAAGCAATGAACAAGGCCCCGGCGCTGACACCGTGAGCTGCGTGCAGTTATTTTCAATCTAAGCTTTGTAAAGCAGGAACAAGGAGGCCCTCCCCAGATGGCTGCTGTGGAGACAGAATGAGAGGGGCCAGAGCACACGCCCAGTATGCTGCCAAGACCAGCACAGGCAGGGACAGAGTTAAGTGAAAGCGTGGTGCTCTGACTCCACGGCTTGGGTAAACACAGCCGTGAGGGCAAAGCACCCGAGAAAGGTCCCCCTAGGTTCACTCAGCCGAGGCTTGAGAACTCACCTTGACAGCCTGGAGCAGAGCCTCATTCTGACTTTGTTCCTTCTTTTCCTTCAGCTTTGCTTTCCTCACATCCCTCTCTTCCATCCTCTGAAAATAAAATTTAGATGCTAACAGCTCCAGGCAACTCTTTCTCACCCTTACCCCAGCCTGGAGGACTACATCCAGTTTCTACACAGCATGTTCCTGCTCAGGGATTGCCAGATGCTGGCTCAGTAAGCATGCGCAAAGCATGCCCCAAGGGGTCAGGCCCAGTGTCAGCAGAACCCAAAACCTTCCTTCTCATACCCAAGGAGGGTACTGTCAAGTGAAGAGCTACATACACCAGTGTTGTCACCCTGGTGGTGTGGACTGAGTGCAAGGGGTGCGGGCGGGTGACTCCGCCCCCAAGGTGGCTCAGGCAGATGAGGAGACAAGTGAACCAATAAAGGAAAAGGACATCTCCATTCAGGAGGCCCAGCGGAGCAGACACGTACTGCACAGGGACCCCAAGTTGTTTAAATACCACCATTCTACCTGGTCTGGCCGAAACAGACTTCACATGTTGCCCCCTCATCCCCACCCCTGGTCCGTCCACCGACAGCTCCTGCTTTCGCCCTCAGGCTCATGGGTGATAGAAATCTGCCAACATCTGCTACCAAGTGAAGAGGGCAAATATCTTGGGCTCTTGATAATGTGAAAACCTGCTTAGCTCACTTCAGTGTCATAAAAACATTCGAGGTATACAGTGGACTCTTCATTTTCAAAGCTGGGACCAAGAAATGTCGGGAATTTGTCCAAGGCATTTCAGCAGTGACAAAAGTAGACTACAAACACAGATCTGCTGAGTACCTCTCTAGGGCTCTTGTCTGGAATGTTCTTCTCCCTCAAGGTCATTGAGCCGCTCAGTAAACGTCCACTCAGTCACTAAGAGACTGGCTCGGCCACCAACTCTCTCAGCAGACTGCCTGTGGGAGTCCCCACTTACACTCAGCTCTTGGCAGGACAAAGCCAGCTACCACTACTACAGACTGCCAGCATGCATGCACACCGTGCCTTCCCACAACGGCTTGAGACACAACCTAGCAAATGCAAACTGTCTGTGGACAGTTACCAACCTTCAGCTTGTCCGCTTTTGCCCTCATTTCTAGAAGTTTCTTCTCTTTGGCATCAATTTGTAGCCCCTCGTCACACCAGTTCACAGCCTCAGCAAAGTGTTTCAGTTCAAGATGGCACAGGGCACCTGCAGAAACCAGAGTCCTGAGGATCTAGGAACAGCATGTGCAGAAAGCTCCACCGTGAGCAAGCCTCCCTTCCCCACCGGCCACCAGGCAGCCCCAGGAGAGGGATGGGACGTGGCTCTTTGTGGTTCTGTTCCTAGACAAGGAAACGGTTTGTGTCCTATAGATGAGCAGTCACTCTCATCCTGTTTAGTTCAGAACGTCTAAGTCCTCCCGGCATAAAGGGCCCTAAAATGCAACAGCTCGCCATGAAGACAGGCTCTGGAGTCAGACAGAGCCAGGCTACAAAATGGCTGTCATTCACCTGCTGGACCCTGGACAAAGGCCATGTCTGAGCTTCACGTTCCTCGTCTGCAAATAGGAGAATAAAGCTTATCTCAAATGATGTGTGTTTATTTTTTTATTTTTAGTAATGTGTGTGCATGCGTGCACGCATATATGTATGTATGCATGTATAAAAGTGCCTGCCTGAAGAGGCCAGACATGTCGGCTAGCCCTGGAGCCAGAGGCTTAGGCAGTTGAGAGCCCCTGGGAACTGAGCTCACGTCCTCTGCAAGAGCAGAATGTTCCCTTAACTGCTGAGCCATCTCTCCAGCCCTCAGATGATATTTACTATAAAGCAGAATTTCCTCAGCCATCAATCAACACCAAAGCCAAACACTGGGTCTCCTCCAAGCATTCTTTTTTATATAGCCATCTGTTGAGGCTCCCCCCTCCTTTTGTTTTTTGCCTGACTGGTTTGGGGGTTCGCTTGCACTCTGGGGTGAAATCTGAGTCGCCCAGTGCATGCTAAGGAAGTACCCAACCATTAAGCTACATACCTTGAAAAAATGACTTGGTGCGATCATGTTCATTTTTCTCTAGTCAGCAGCCTCTTTTAGGCTTTTCATAGAAATTTAAAACATCGGAACTTCACTATATAGGCTTGACTGTCAAAGTCTCTACATGACTCAGGAGGTAAAGGCCCTTGCTGCCAAGCCCGATGACTTATATCCCTGCCGGAGGATGAACACTTCCTGCCGGAGGATGAACACTGCCCCTAAAGGCTCCTCTGACCTCCAGACACAGATCATGACATATGTGTACCTGCTCACATGCGTGTGTACCTCCTCACATGCATGTTCCACACACAAAATAAAGACATACTTTTTCAAAAAGATTCTAACGTCGTCATCCAGAAGTAAGCAAACTGACACTAAGAGCAGATGCCCTGCTGCCCTTACCTGTACAGTAAGGCTGACAATGAATCAATCCCTCAGGACTGTACTCTACCGTCCAGTCCTTACTCAGGGCCGCCTGTCCTGTGGGTAAGGGACAAGGAGCTACTTCCCTGCCCCCATACACACTAAAAGAGGCATTTAAACTGGCTCATAGCAATGTAGGGAGGTTCAATACATGATGAATAAATTAAAGTCTACACAGCGCCCCAAGCCCAGAGAAAAGGTAAAGTAATAAATGCACTGTTATTACAGAGGTCAAACCATAACACAAAAAGCGTGGGAACAGCCCAGCAGCAGAGTTCTTGGCAAAAGCCCCCCACAACTTATCTTTTAATTATTTTTAACATGGCATCTAAATAGCTTGCCTTTCAGTCAGCTAAATTGGGAAGAAAATCAGAATGTGCTGTGTCTTAATTAATGCTACTCTTTACTAATTTAAAATGAGGAATATTATTTTCCTACAAACAGCTTAAAGGGTAGAGTGTTCGGAGGCATGCGGAGAGGAAGCAGGAACTTCAAGTCAAGACTGCAGACTAAGGTGACCTCCTGTCCCCAGCACCTCAGGGGCCAAGTTTCATTGTCAGCTTTTCATGCAGAATGCCAGCTTCTCAATAATCATGGCCACCCCACAGCTCACGGAAACTCACCTCTTATTATGGCTTTCACGTGGCCCGGCTTTAGCTTCCTAGCAGCCAGCACGTCACTAAGGGCAGAGCGAAAATTGCCTAACAAGATGCCATTAAGAAAAAGAAAGAACAAGTCTTGAAATCAAAATGTTTCCGAAATATTACAGCATTGACAACAACATCTCTTGGTCAATTTTCAAGAAGTCATACCAACTGAACATTCTTCTGGAAAAATACAGTCATTCTCATCCAGTCCTAAGGGTCACAGCATCAGGCAATCCAGAAGAATCGGGAACAGCTAGCAAGCACGTGAAAAGATGCCCAGTGTCGCTAGTGGCTGGGAAACTAAGGCCAACATGAAACTGATGCTCTTTTCCGTATCCAGATAAATTAGAGAATAAATTAGCATACACTTTGAACCAAATTATTCTCAAAAACACTTGAAAAAATGTGTACAGATTGAGGTGAAGAAGCAAGTTAGCTGAAGTAATTTCCCTCTGGTACTGAGGTTTGACAGACGGTTCCTCTAAATTGTCCAGGCTGACCTCAAACTTGGGATCCTCCTGTCTCAGTGTCCCAGGGAGCTGAGATTTACAGACACTGCACTTAGAACACAGAATACATTCTGAAAGATGAAAAGCAAAGGGACAGGCTTGAAAACAGAAAAAGAGGAAAATCCCTGGGTAACCAAGCCACACTACAGAAGGACAAAGCACCCAGGCCTGTGTGTCGCAGGTACCGAGGGCCTCTGCAATGGGAGCAGAGGCAGACTGAAAGGCTGTCAGATTCCCAGACGCCTTACCCTCCACTGTTGCTGGAACCCAGTCCTCCCCAAACCTGGCGGGAGACTAGAGGTTCATTCTAGGCAGACACAAAAACACAGCATCTAGACTGGAACCCCGAGACATGGTGGTGACTAAGTAACAGAGAGCTAAGCACACAGCCCTCGGGCCCCCTTCTCCCACTTGGTTTGGAGAGCATCAAGCAGCCACAATTTCCAAAAATAGAAAACAGTACACAAAATAAAGTATCAACTTAAGGCTGGCCGTGGTGGTGCTCTCCTTTAATCCCAACACTCGGCAGGCAGAGGCAGGTGAGGTCTCTGAGTTCAAGGCCTGGTCTCCAAAGTGAGTCCAGGGCTGGGTGTGGTGGCACATGCCTTTAATCCCAGCACTTGGGAAACAGAGGCAGGCGGATCAATGTGAGTTCAAGGCCAACCTGGTCTACAAAGCAAGTCCAGGACAGCTAAGGCTACACAGAAAAACCCTGTCTCCAAAAAAGAAGAAGAAGAAGAAGGAGGAGGAGGAGGAGGAGGAGAAAGAGAAGGAGAAGAAGAGATTTCCTAGATCTACCTGCCTTTGCCTCCCAAGTTCCAAGATTAAAAGCATAAGCTGGTGTAAATTTCTTCTTCTTCTTTCTTTTTTTAAGGTGTGTGTGTGTGTGTGTGTGCGTGCGTGCGTGCGTGCGTGTGTGTGTGTGTGTGTGTGTGTGTGTGTGTGTGTGTGTGTGTGTGTGTACATGTGCTTAGATGCTCATGGATATAAGAGGGCATCAGACTTCCAGAGCTGGGGGTGTGCCTGTGTGCAGGCAGAGTTGGGAGCAGCCTGATGTGGGTGCTGGGACCTGAATTTCAGGTTCTCCAGAAGAGCAACAAGTGCTCTCAACTGTACGTGTGTGTACACACACACACACACACACACACACACACACATCTATCTTCAGACATATAAGGAAATTCCTCAGAAATAACAGTCAGGTGGGGAGATAGCCCAGTTGGCAAAGTGTGCAAGCACGAAGACCCGATTCAACCCCTAGTACCCTCATAAAAAATGCTAGTTGTGATGGCATATGCTGGTAACGCCGGTGCCAAGGAGAGGAGTAAGGCAAACAGACTCAGACGGCTTGCTGGCCAGCCAGCCTAACTGTCTCAGAAAGCTCCAGGCCAATGAGAGGCTCTGTCTCACAAAACAAGGCAGATGGCTCCTGAGAATGACATCCGAGGTTAACCTCTCCCTTGCACGCGCACACCCATATACACACATGCACTTACCCAGATAGTACTGCGCTGCTGCCCGGTTGGTGTACAGGACAGCGTTCAAATCAGGGTCTACACACCTCTTCTTTAGGCCTTCACTGTACGAAGCCACAGCCTTCTTATAGTCTTTTTCTTTAAAGTAGTCATTACCTTCATCTTTATAGGTCTTGGCCTGCTCTGCAAAGACGAGGAAATAAGTACCACGTCCTCATACCTTTTGGAAACCTCACTAAAAATCTCTATCATGCAGGAATGTAATATTGTGCAGGTTAGGTTTTTGTCACCTTGACACAAAGCTAGTGTCATCTGGGAAGAGGGATCCCTCATCAATCAAACAAATAAAATGCCTCCAAGGCAAGGGCAGCAAGCCAGTGCGCGGCCCTCCATGGTCTCTGTGTTAGTTCCTGCCTCTTAACTCCTGCTTGAGTTCACAGACTACAACCTGGAAATGACAACAAACTCTTTCTCGCCCCCACATTCCTTTTGGTCAGTCTTTTAGCACAGCAAAAAAGCAAACTAACACACATGTGATAAATGAAAGAGAAGGAACCAACAGAGAAAGAAAAATCCAAATTAGTGGTATGATAAAATGGCTATCAATATAGAGTCGCAGCTTCATGTGAACTTAATGCTATAACCAATTCCAAAAATTTTATGAGGTATGTTACTAAGTTCTTTTTCCCCTCTGGTTTTTTTTTTAAGACAGGGTTTCTCTTTGGAACTCTAGCTGTCTTGGACCTCACTCTGTAGACCAGGCTAGCCTTGAGCTCAGAGATCTGCCTGTCTCCCCTCTCAAGTGCTAGGATTAAAGGTATGGGCAACCACTGCCTAGCTATGAGGGCTAGTTTTAGAAGAGGGAATGAAAGACGGTCTAGAGATATGGCTCAGCAGGTAAAGGCACTTGTCCCCAAGGTGGACAACCTGAGTTTAATCTGAGGATCATATATAAAGGTGAAAGAAAACTCACCTCACAAAGCTGTCCTCTGACCTCCATAAGTTCTCTCTCTCTCTCTCTCTCTCTCTCTCTCTCTCTCTCTCTTTCTCCTTTCCTCTCCTCTCCCTCCCTCCTTCCCTCTCAGTTTTAAAAAGGGGGATATAGCTCACTTGCCTAGCATATGGGTTCAATTTCCAGACATACACACACACACACACACACACACACTAGTTTTTGAAGGACTTTAAACATTTTTTGAGGAAATTTTACTACTCTTCTTACTTTGTGTTATTCATTGAAATGCAAATTTTCCTCCTCTCTCTGATAAGAACCTACAACTCTACTATGATTTAGTTCAAATTCAGACCCACTGTGAGCTCACGCCTGGCCCTGCAGGATGGGGCTCCAACCACAGCCACTAGAGCAGTAGTCCACTGCCTGGCGCTAATCACACATCTTTCCTGATTCTTTGGGATAATTTGGCCTTTCACTGGAGTCTGACCTCCGAGGCCCAGAACTGTGTACATTTAGTAGGTATCCAAGAAGGATGTGAGGAGTGAATAGTGTGAGACGTTAGCCACCAACTCGACAAAGACACAAAGCAAATGCTAGTGCCCTGAGATACCTTCTGCGGACCGCTCATCATCAAAAATAATCGACTGGAGGCAAGCCAAGTCAGGAAACTCCTTGGGATCGATTTCTGATGGTGCTTTCTTCATAAATAGTGGGATCTTGTCAAATTCCTAGATTTTAAAAGAAGAAATCACATAATTAGTGTTGTCTACTGTTTAGATCCAGTCCCAGGACACACAATCATGACGTGCAAATCCTCATGATTGGCTGATCTATACGGACCGTTTCTCTAGTGGAAAACTGGAATGTGGGATCCCGATTTCCAACACTCTCCAGGGGGGGTAGTAATCGCCTTCAGCCGGGCGATCGACCGGTTCCTGACCACCTTCACCGTCCGTCTCCTTTCATCTTTACCTCAACCTTTCGTGACCTCGGTGCTACAGGTAAAGCAACTTTACAAGTAAAGAAACCAACTCAGAGAACTCAAGAAACAGATCTGGTGGCAGAACCAGGAGGTGCTGAGGCACAGGCCTGACAAATCCTATGGTCTTAAATGCACTGACAACTTAGACCCTCAAAACCTCAAGGCCGATGGTTTCTGGCACTCAGCTGGTCCTTTGGCAGCGACCAAGGCGCGAGGGCCACGCTCCCACCCTAGCGGAGGCCCCAGGACCGCCCACCTCCTCCCACTTGTCCTCGCGGAAGCCGCCGCGGTACGGCTGGCTCTGGAACTTTTCCAGGAATGCGTCCATGGAAGTGTCATCCGCAGGGTCAGGCTCAGAACTCTCCATTGCAACTCGCGACTTCAGCGCTTGAGTCGGGAGACCAAAAAGCGCACCGCTCCTTCCGGCAGCAGGGGAGCCCTTCCCTTTACTGTCCGGGCTGCACACGGCGTGCCTTTCAGGTTCCGCAGGTCTTCGGCGAGGCCTGCTTGGGGGTGTGGCCTGCCCATACCCTTCCCCCTCCTTCCTCTGCCCCTCCCCCGATCCACGGCGGAGCTTTCCCAGCCTCCTGTCTTCTGGCTTTTGGGAGTGGTTGGGTATATCCTCTCCATCTTCTCTATAAATGTTCACAGAAAGTGAATTCTTAGCCAAGCCTAATGATATTTGTCGGTAATTCTAGCACTTAGAGGTTTAGTACGAGAATCACAAGTTCAAGACCAGCCTAGACTACATAGCAAGATCCCCCCCCCCCCCATCTCAAACAAAACAAACTTTTTGTGCATACAAGTTTTAGTATGCCTTTTTCACTCAGCATAAGGTTTGAGGCCCCATGGAGCTAGGTTCAACCCCCCCCCCCACACACACACACACACACTACCTATAATTGCACATGAGACTCCATGGGTACCCAGCCTGCTCCTCACCTCACCTCACCTCACCTCACAGATAATACCACAGCAGACATCTTTATACATTCCCCTATGGGCCTGTGGGAAGACTACCTCAAAATGTATGCCTACAAGCAGAATCTTTGTGTCATGAATATTCATAAGCTTATCATCACTGATTAGTAGTAGATTCTTGTTCTGAATAGCTGCATCCATCTATTGCTCCATCAACACTGCCCAGCGGTTCCTACGTCCCATGAGGACAGAGTTTCTTGAAGATGACATCCGCTCATATGCTCTCTTCTTAGCAGCCCACCATGCCTCTCCGCTGCCCTCTGGATGAAGTCACCCACAGCCTTCATGGCTGTAGGGCCTGGTCCTTGCACCTTTTCTCTTTTTCTAGGTTCCATCTCACTGTGACTTGGAAGATGATCTTTGGTCCCATGAACCCTGTTCTCCAACCATAGTTGCCCAAATGTGGTCATCTTCCCAAGTCTCTCCTCTGGCACCAGACTCCAGCTGACCCACACAACCCCGCGAGGCCACAGTCCCCACACCTTAGAACATTTGACCATTTAGTTGTGAGGGCTGTTCTGTGCACTGTGAGGTATTTAATAGTGTGCCTGAAACCTGGACTCTACCTACCAGATTTGTTTTGGCTTGGTTTTGGTTTTTGGTTTTTCGAGACAGGGTTTCTCTGTGTAGCCTTGGCTGTCCTGGACTCGCTTTGTAGACCAGGCTAGCCTCGAACTCAGAGATCTGCCTGCCTCTGTCTCCTGGGTGCTAAGATTAAAGCCGTGTACCACCATGCCCGACTCCTACCAAGTATTAGTAGCATTGGCACTTTCAGGTGGCAACAACCAAAACGTCTCCGGATATTTTTGCGTTAGTGGCGGGCAATTATTGGATAAGGCCCAAGTGTGAGACTCAGAGGCCAGAGTTCCCGAGTGTGCATGACATCATATAAGTGGGAAGGGTCTCTCCTCTCTCTTTCCCTTTCCACAGGGGCCACTGGGGACGGGGAAACTGAGGTGTGCAGGAGGCCTCCTGTGTGGTCTCGGTCAAGTCACTCCATGGTTCTGAACCTCAGGATCTCATCACACAGAGCGAACAAAACAGCCTACACACATCTGTAAGTATCAAGTGAATCGACAGGTGAGGGCCATGCTCTTTTCACAGGCTTGTCAGAGTGAGGGCTACACAGGGGCTCGGGGTGTCTCTCATGAGGAAGCCATCTGGACGGAGACAGTGACCACGTGGGTATTTACAGAGATCCGGCTCGGGGCTTTGACGTGTCACTGCTTCAGAGACATCTTCCAGGAGTTCAGTGCCTGCACGATCCAGGAGCGCTTCTGGTGGGACGTAGGCAGGTTCTCACAGCTGGAGCTCCAGCGGTGCATGTTAGATGGGTCACACACCCACGAATCCCCATGTGGCAGTGGCCAAGAGTTCCGCCAACAACTAGCCATAATGTGGTCCTGGGCCTGGGCTGCGTAGATACACACGGATGCTTCTAGATCATGTCTCAAGATCACCAGAGCTGGGTTAGAGGACAAGAAAGGCCACTTTGTTTAGACAAGGCTCCTTTCTAGGCAGAACTCAAAACTCATCTTTCCTTCCCCACCTCCTAGCTTTGGCTCAGCATCTTCCCAGCCCTTCACGTGGCCACATCTTTCAAAGCCTGTGTAAAAACTCCGCCTCCTCTAGGAAGCCTTCCCAGATTTCCCCAACCTACCTCTACGCTCCCATCAAGCCCTCTCAGATGCAAAATGACTCTGTGCCCCTTAAGCATTTAAACAATCCACCCGCCACTAAATGGTTTTGAGCCTCCTTCGCTTAATGAAGTTACAAGCTCCCCAGGGCGCTGTGCATTCTGCCTCTTCGTGGCCCCACAGTAGCTTACTATACGGAAACCTTAGCACAGCAGAACTGAGCCTACAACCCTGCCCCGACCCACAACCATTCCCGTTTTCTGTTCCCCACTGTGATCCTGCTCAGCTCTCGCTCCCTTGGCATCTCACCAACCCAGGGTGTGACTTACCAGCTTTCACTTCTTTCAGCCGCTCTTCAGTCATAATGTTCTCCATGCAGGGGACCAGGGACCCTGGATAATCCAAGAGGTGAAGTCATCAGTCCACCTTGACACTTGCTCCTCCCACCCTCAGACTAGATCTCCTCAGAGAACCTGCCTGCTCTCTGCCAGCTCCATAAATGAGGGCATGAAAGGCGACCTTCCTTATGACCTAGGATTCTCAACAGGAGGCCCGGAGAGGTGTTGGTCCAGTGGGCAAGGAGGACAGTGCAGGATCCTGGATGCAGCCGATTGACAGTGCCACCCTAGGCTGGGCCTTTGCCTTCTTGTCTGTGACATGGCAAAGTCCTGTTCCCCTGCCCAACTTCCCCAGGGAATCTGAGCCCCTGCTCTTGGCACAGCTGCTAGGGGCCTCTGAGGTGCCAAGACTCCAACCATGCTGTTGTATCAAGGAGCTGTCTGATGGCTCTGCAGCCACACCCTCAACCCTGCTGTCCTTTCCCCATGCATCTGACTCCCACAGTGCTAGGTCTAGTGCTGTACCCTGCCCTTCCAACAGAGCCTTCACTCGTGTGTTTTCTTTGGAAGTTCCCCTTTGTCAGTGTATGTTCCCTTCAGAAAGTGGCTCCTTATGAAGTCCTTCCTGAGTATGGTACCTGGCTAGAGTGTCTCAGAGTCTCAGTGAGTTTCCTGTCTAAATACACCATGTCTGTATACACTGGGCCTCAAAACAATGGGTCTATATACACTGGGCCTGTATACACTGGGCCTGTATACACTGAGTCTGTAAACACTGGACCTATAAACACTGGGTCTGTATACACTGAGCCTGTAAACACTGGGCCTGTATACACTGGGCTTGTATACATTGGGTCTGTATATACTGGGCCTGTAAACACTGGGTCAGTATACCCTGGGTATGTAAGCACTGGGTCTGTATATACTGGGTATGTAAGCACTGGGTCTGTATACACTGGACCTGTATATACTGGGTCTATATATATTGAGTCTGATACACTGGGCCTGTATACACTGGACCTGTATACACTGGGCCTGTATACACTGAGTCTGATACACTAGGTCCATATACACTGGGCTTGTATACAGTGAGTCTGATACACTGGGTCTGTATATACCGGTTCTTACTTGGCTTGTGATTTATGAATCATATATTTATGTATGTGTTTGGGGGCTGAAGACTGAGCTCTGGGTCTTATGCATGCCAATCATGTGTTCTACCACTAAGCTACCCCTCCAGACGCTATGAACCTTTAGCTCCCACTAGACTATAAGTTTCTTAATTTTATATCCGTTTGGAGGATGGAGTGGGAGGGAAAAAATCTGAGGATCCTAATTTTATATTCAAATTTCATGCATATATTCGTTTTCTAAGCAAAGTGCTTCTAATTTTCTTTTGAGTTTCACAGGAGGTCTGTGTCCCAAAAGAAGTAGGAAGATCTACATTATCCCAGGAGCCGACTGGATGCAGAGGTGTGCTCTGCTCAGCCTTGTTGCCTCGGCAAAGGCCTTGGCATCAGGTGCTGAACATGAACAGTTTTAGAAGTGCTTGCCTGGCTTAGAGAAAGATTGAAAGAAATCAGTGAGTGGGGAGCTACCTCTGAGGAGCCCCCTAGCTCTGTGATGTGCCGTGTGTCCTAGGCCTTGCTCCTCCTCCCAGCATCCCTCATGTTTATAGTCCCCTCACCACCTCCTCATCCCGCTCCCGTTCATTCCACCAGCTCTTTGTTTCTTTAACCTAATCATCGTGTCCGATGCCAGGCCTGGCCAAACAAACTAAGGGAGCGTGGATGGATGCGGGGATGCACAAACGGATAGGAGGACAGTTAGTGGAGGGATGGGTGGATGGGTGGATGGATGGGTGGCTGGATGGCTGGATGGGTGGATGGCTGGATGGCTGGGTAGGTGGATGGCTGGATGGCTGGATGGGTGGATGGGTGGATGGATGGATGGATGGATGGGTGGATGGGTGGATGGATGGATGGATGGATGGGTGGATGGGTGGATGGATGGATGGGAGAGTGGAGTGAGGGAGTGAGTGAGTGTGTGTGTATATGTGTGTGTGTGTTTGGGTAGGAAGATGGATAGATAGATGTATGGATGGATGGATGGATGGGAGAGTGGAGTGAGGGAGTGAGGGAGTGAGGGAGTGAGTGTGTGTTTGGGTAGGAAGATGGATGGATGGATGGATGGATGGATGGATGGATAGATAGATAATAAATGGATAGATAGATGGATGGGTAGATGGGTGGATGGATGGATGGGTGGATGGATGGATGGGTGGATGGATGGATGGATGGGTGGATGGGTGGATGGGTGGATGGATGGATGGGTGGATGGGTGGATGGATGGGTGGATGGATGGATGGATGGATGGGTAGATGGGTGGATGGATGGGTGGATGGATGGATAGATGGATGGGTAGATGGGTGGATGGATGGGTGGATGGGTGGATGGGTGGATGGATGGATGGTAGATGGGTGGATGGATGGATGGGTGGATGGATGGATGGATGGATGGATGGATGGATGGGTGGATGATGGATGGGTGGATGGATGGATGGATGGGTGGATGGGTGGATGGGTGGATGGATGGATGGGTGGATGGATGGATGGATGGGTGGATGGGTGGATGGGTGGATGGATGGATGGATGGATGGATGGATGGATGGATGGGTGGATGGATGGATGGGTGGATGGATGGATGGATGGGTGGATGGGTGGATGGGTGGATGGATGGATGGTAGATGGGTGGATGGGATGGATGGATGGATGGATGGGTGGATAGATGGATGGTAGATGGGTGGATGGGTGGATGGATGGATGGATGGATGGATGGGTGAATGGGTGGATGGATGGATGGATGGGTGGATGGATGGATGGATGGATGGGTGAATGGATGGATGGATGGATGGGGTATGAGAAAAAGCATATGAATGTAAAACATACACTAAAAGAAGTATCATTTTACAGTTGTCATCACCTCTGTGCCTCTCTGTAGTAAGGTCTCCTGCCCCTGGTGAAGGCAATGTGCTTCCTTGGACAAAGGAGAATAGAAATATAATATAGTGAGTGTAGTACAGTAGGGTGGGAGAGGCAGCCCTAGATGCCATCAGAAGGGTCTTATGTAGAATCCTGAGCAAAGAAAATCTGTAATTGACCTTTCCCTGAGAGGCTGGGATTATGGGAAACTCAGACTGGAGTGCAGGCAGAGGCTTGGTGGCGGGACTTGTTATGTGGGAACAAATTACCTATAAAGATGACAGAGGGTTTCCGGAGGGAGGCCCGTGGATTCTTGGCATACTCCAGGCTCTGGCTGAGGAACGTGAAGATGCTGTCTCGGTGAGAGTTCACCTAGAGGGAAGAGAAACCCCTAAAGTGCTGGGCCTACTACTTCAAAGCTAGAGGCAACTATTTTGCCTGTCAGCACTGCGCTGACACTGGCTCCTAGACATCCCCACTGCCCAGGTCTTTGCCCAAAGGCCCCCAGACGTATTTATTTTTAATTTTTTGGTTTTTCAAGACAGGGTCTCACTATGTAGCCCTGCCTGTCTTGGAACTCACTCTGTAGACCAGGCTCACCTTGAACTCACAGAGATCTGCTTGCCTCTAGGTTTGGAGTGTTGTGATTAAAGGCGTGTGCCACCACCACCTGGCAACTTTGTCTTCTTTAGCTGACCACAATCATCATTTCTTCTTCTTTTCCTTCTTGTCTTTCTCCTCCTCCTTCTCCTTCTTCTTTTGGTTTTGGTAACAGCCCTAGCTGCCCTAGACTCACTTTGTAGACCAGGCTGGCCTTGAACTCACAGCGATCTGCCTGCCTCTGTGTCTGGGGTGCTGGGATTAAAGGCATGTGCCACCACGTCTGGCTCACACTCATCATTTCTAACCACGTGCCATCCCTGGATCTCCTATCAGACCATCTCCATGATGTAATGGAGGGAAAGTTCCACAATGCAGAGCCCACCAGAGATGGGATGGGGGATGTCAGGCAAAGAGAAACTGGGCTGGCCAAGATGGAAAATTGGAGCTGCAGAAGAGTAGGTAATCAGATGGATTTGTGAGGCATTCTCTTGCAT
The DNA here is from genome assembly GCF_903995435.1 of Acomys russatus. NCBI lineage: Eukaryota > Metazoa > Chordata > Mammalia > Rodentia > Muridae > Acomys > Acomys russatus. The sequence continues at coordinate 5,200,460 of NC_067165.1, forward strand.
TGGGAAATGAGGCACCAACACTCACTCATGACTGGCAGTGACAAAAACTGAGCATTGTTCTAGAGAACAGGTGATTGGGATGGCTCCTGGTGCACAGAACCGGGAGAGCAAATGGAAACTGATCTGTTCACTTTCTCATTGGCAACCTCTGCAGGCCAAGGCCAAGACCAAGGTCCAAACTCCCAGCTCTGGTAGGTAAAGCCTTCACGTTCTTAATGAATCTGACATCCCCTCCTGCCTCCAACAGCCAGGACGTGGCCTGCCATAGCCAGTTCTATGCCTTGTGTGTTGGCGGGGGAGGGTACCCTCCCCCTCTCCACCTGATAAATTGCCTCTCATCCTTCCAGCCTCTGATCAGATGCCACCTCCCACTGAAGCCTTCCACGACCCTCAGAGAGCACCCATCCACCTTTCTTAATGCTCCTGCAGCGTCTCGCACTTCCTTGCTCAGCCACGGTACCCAGAACCTTAGCTCACAAGCGTTTTTGCCCTTTCTCCCACTGTATACGGAGCTCTTCCCAGATAAGGGAACCTTTCACTCAGCGCTGCATCCTCAGCACCTCGGACAGGACTTGTACTGGGGCCTGTGGCCAGAAACTGCTAAATCAGTGCTTCTCAACCTGTGGGTCGTGACCCCTGGGGGTCAAATGACCTTTTCACAGGAGCCACCCATGACCATCAGAAAACATGGATATTTACACTATGATTAAAATAGCAGCAAGACAAGTACTTTTCTAGTTGACTTGTCTGCTGTCTCAAAAGTCCTTACAGTATACTTTTAAATAAGCTAAGTTGACTGCTAATATCTTGCTTTAAAAATAAAAAATAAAAAATGTAGGTTTCTAGCTTTTTTGTTGCAAGAGGGACCCCTACTGGTGAGTTCAGGCTCTCGGCTTCTGCCCTTCATGAGATGTGGCTCTCCTGGCTCCCAGGACACGCTACTTCCATGTCATGGAGTCACTGTCTCCCAGGTGAACAGTCACTGCAGGCTTGTGAATTAATGATCTTAGCAAACAATTTTTCCACCCTTCCCTTTTCCTCCGTAAGGTGATGGCAGTGACGTGCTGAACGCAGAGGCCTTGAGTGCAGGTGTCACTGCTAGCAGGGGTATCTGACCTTCTGGGTAATCTTATAACCATCAGTTCCCTTGGATATTCCTGTTGGGTCAGGGCGCGTGTAGCCACCCAGGTCTCACTTCAGATGGAGAGGCTTCATTCCCCGGCTGTGGACATCAGTGGGCTGAAAACTGCCTGGGCCAAAGCCATGTCCCTTTTATTTTACCATGCCTGGGACCCCAAAGTATAAAGATCTAATGCCAGCTATACAGGGGCACCTGTGGCCCCAGATGTCTGGGAAGCTAAGACAAGAGGACCACTCAACTCTGTCTGTCTGGAGACACACACGGGGTGAGGGGAGGACAGAGAGCGCAGATAGATGATAGATGATAGATAGATAGATACATAGATAGATAGATAGATAGATAAGAGACAGACAGACAGACAGCTCTGTCTAGAGTTCAAGGACTGCCTGGACAACATAGCAAGACTCTGTCTCAACAACAAAAACAAATGACTTGACCCCTGGTGCCAGTTTGGGAAAGTCAGTACAGTTTGTCTGAGAACTCTCTAAAACCATATTATGGCTCCACGTACCCCCCTCTGCTGTCTGCTCCCTCCCCTCCCCTCCCCTCTACAGGGGCTGATGCCATCAGGACTCCCTTCTATATGACCCATGGCAATAGGGAAAGGAGAGTGGGACCAGATGGCTACCTCCCCTGATGCTGCAAGACCCAGTGGCACCTTCACAGCATGTGCGTGGCTGACTCCCTGCTTAGCTACTCGCTGAGAGAACCCTGAGAAGGGGGATCTGAGAAAGCATGAGATCAATTATACAAACGCCATCCCTCAGCACAGAGCACCTCAAGGCATTCTGCCGCCACTGTAAATCTGCAGGGTCAGGGTGAGGAGCCTTCAGCATTTCCAACACCCCAGGACACACTGTCACTAGAAACACTATCTAGGAGTTTATATTACAGGAAAAAAAAAGTACCCAAAAGACAGGCATGGAGTCACATACCTATAACCCCAGAATTTAGGAGGCAGAGATAAGAGGATTGCTGTGAATTCAAGGCCAGCCTGGGCAACATAGCCAGTTCCAGGCCAAGTTGAGATACATAGTAAGACCATGTCTCAAAAAGTTTTAAAAAGGAAAAGAAAAGAGAGACCATCTAGTCAAAAGGTACAGTCTAGAGGGGCTGGGGCTGTAACTCAGTGGTAGAGCACTTTCCTAGCATGCACAAGGTCATGGGTTCAGTCCGGAGACACACACGGGGCGTGGGGAGGACAGAGAGTGCAAATAGATGATGGATAGATAGATAGATAGATAGATAGATAGATAGATAGATAGATAGAATGGGAGATAATAGAGGTAAATGATAGATGATAGACAGATAGTTAAATAGATAAATAGATATAGGATGGATAGAGAGATGATAGATAAGAGACAGGCAGACAGACAGCTCTGTCTAGAGTTTCAGCAGCCTGGTGGCCATTGGAGGTATGCAGTGATGGAGAGGAGAAAGGCCCTAGGAGTGGAGAAGCCAGACATGCCGATGGATGCTCAGGAGCCGATGGCTTGCAGGCAATGATGTGAACCACCAGTCAGAGTGTGAAACGAAGAAGGGCAGGATGAATCCAGCCTCCATCACCCTTTTAAAGAGTCAGCAACCATCCAGGGAGAACTCACGAGGTACTTGCAAATCTTGGCCACCGTCTGCAGCCTGTTGTCCCAGGGCTTCTGGCTGTAAGCCCTTTTTGGCAACTCCCAGTTCATGAAGCAAGAACAGCGAAACAAGGTCTTCACACATTTCTGCGACCAATAGGAAGAAAATACCAGCAGTGTGCACAGCTGACTGCCAGGGGGAGATGCGTGTGTAAACTGGATTTGGAGGCTGATGAGATGGCTCAGTGGGTAGAGGTACTCAGCACTCAAGTTTGGCAACCTGAGTTCAGACCCCCAAACCCATGTAACAGTAGGAGAAAACCAACTCCACAAGCTGTTCTTTGACCTCTGCACACCGTGGCATGCATGCCCGTACACACACACACACACACACACACACACACACACACCACATACACACTCACACACAAACACACACATACACCCTCACACACACCTTGTGGTCCATGTGTATCACACACACACCACACACACATGCTCACACACATTCACACAACACACTCACACACTCACCTTGGAGTCCATATAGATATCACACACACTCACAAACACTCATATACATGCTCACATACACACACATACACACTCACACACACCTTGTAGTCCATGCGTATCACACACATGCCACACACACATGCTTACACACATTCACACAGCACACACACTCACCTTGGAGTCCATATAGATATCACACACACTCACAAACACTCACATACACACACACACACACACACCACACCACACATATACTCAGCTTGAAGTCCATGTGTAACACACACACACACACTTTTAAATTTGATTTTGAAAAACCAATTCCTATTTGAAAGATGCACATGGAAGCATTGTGGCTGTAGCTCAGTCAGTGGTAGAGTGCTGGCCTTGCATGCCTAGCCTAGCTAAGGGTCAATCCCCAGTCTTGTAAATAAATAAATAAAAATTAAAGGAAGAAAGACACAAATGAAGTTAGCTATTTGAGCGGGGAATTGTGTCCAAGATGCCTCTAGAAAACACACCTGGCTGCATATAACTGCTTTCCACGAACCACCTGCAATCCTGGCTCGGTTCTATAAAGGAGATGCCCCTTCAGGACCAGAGCCCTGTGCCGCTCTCACCTGGCCCACCTTGGCGTTGCCCTCCTGCATGAGGAGGAGCAGAGGTATCAGCGTGCTGGTCAGCTGCTCCTCTATGGCCTGGGTGCGGGGCAGCTGCAGCTTCTGGACCACCTTCCCATATACGTTGATGCAGGAAGCCCGCACTGCTTCTCTTGCCTGGAACAAACAGGAGGTTCAGGAAGTGGCGGGGGGGGGGTTTGAGGGGCTCTCATCCAGGAGGAGGCTCCGTGGCCTTTCTTTCCCCTCATTTCTAGGCCCTTTTCAGCATGAAGACAGAGAGGAGCCCAGGCCCCCTCCTCACTGAGCCCACACTCAGTATATTCATCATTCCGCCCAGCCACGCCCCACTGTTCTAAAGGTGCCTTGTGTCAACTGGGAATATGTCCTCCTCAGTGGGACTGCCAAAAATGCTCCATTAGGCCAACCAGCGACAGGAAGTCTACCCTTTCCAGGGAAAACTGGTCATAAAAGAGCTCCCTCCTGGAGAAGCAGTTGGGCCCCTTCCTCTAGTCTGGATCATCGCTGCCCAGGCCCCAGTGTGAAAGAGTAGACGGGGTGGGGAGCGGGGGGGTGGGAGGGGAAGGGGACTCAATATTACAACCCCAGGTAAAGACTGAGCCTCCTCCTTCCCTAGCCCCTCCCAATGCCTTACGTCACTAAAGTGAGGCAGCAGGATCTGCAGGATCTCCTCGTAGACTGAGCGGTCCTTTAGCTTCTTGCCTTGCTCCTTGAAGACGGTCTTGAGGTCCTGGACGGCCTCCATCACGAGCTTCCCATCCACGTTCTTCAGGCTCTTCACCATGGAGGGCAGCAAGGCCTGCACCTTGGCTCTCTGTGGGACAGAGGCACGGAAGGTGGGGCTTCTGCCTGGGCCAGCAGATAGGAGATCCAGGCTCCTGATCACCAAGAAGACCTGGGCAGCCCAGCCCTATGTTCACCTCCAGGCCCCGGCCTGTGCCTTGCCGCTTGCTCTGAACTCCCTCCTCTGAGTTCTGGCTGTTCCCTAAAGCCTTCTTTGGTCCCCTGATTCCCTCCTCCTGGGTTGCTGGAGGCTTTGCCCCTCCCTCCTTGGGCCCCACGTGGATAATGCCTTGTATCATAAGCAAGCTTTCTGAGTCTGTGTCCAGCTGTGTCACAAGCTGCAGCAATGCCCGGAAAGGAAAAGGGGCAAGTTTCTACAATGCTAGACTTCAGTTTTCTGACCCTTAAGATGTGGCACATGCCTTTAATCCCAGCATTTAGGAGGCAGAGGCAGGCAGATCTCTGTGGGTTCAAGGCCAGCCTGGTCGACAAAGTGAGTCCAGGACAGTCAGGGTTGTTGTTACACAGAGAAACCTTGTCTTAGAAAAACAAAACAAAACAATAGAAGTAATTGCTAGGCAGTGTTGGTGCATGCCTTTAATCCCAGCACTTAGGTAGAAGCAGGTGGATATCTAAAAGTTCGAGGCCAGCCTGGTCTACAAAGTGAGTTCCAGGACAGACAAGGCTACACAGAGAAACCCTGTCTCCAACTATCCCCCCACCCTACCCCACCCCCAAAAAAGGAATAATTACTGCCATCCTACACATTGTCAATTGGGACATTGGACAAACTATGGATCAGGAAGTGTTGAAAAAGAGCATAATACACTGGGTCTGTGGTGGCAAGTTTATTTTACAGATGGGACCACCTAGGGTAGGCAGAGATAGACTCTGGTTCCAGCATCCGAGAGACTGTGACAGCTGAGTCCTCCCTCCAGCCCAGGCCCTGGCAGAGCTGAGGTTTCCTCAACCCTGTACTCACTTTGTCAGACCTTCGGGCCAGGATGACCAGGCCCCGGATTGACAGCACCTTCATGATGGGGTCACGGTGGCTCAGGCCTTCTACCATCCGCCCCAGGGAGTACTCCTCGGGGATGCGACGTACCTGCTCCATGCGGAACAGCTGAGAGAGCAATAACAGCATTGACCCCTGCTGAGGGGTGCATGGCTCACTGTCTCCCTGGGACTCCCAGGCTCCTCCTCCCCAGGCTGAGAACTTGGAAGACTGTTTGCTAGTGTTTCCTACCTAACACTCATTAGACACTAATGGGCTTGGGCTCCTGGCCCCCCACCTGCCTACCCAGTCTCCTTCATTCTTTGTTCACGCTGCTCCCCACATTCCTACAGTGGCCAGCCATCTTCCACCATTCCTCAAATGACCAGGCAGGTTTGTCCCTTCTGCTAGGACAGCCGCTTCCGGTCTCACTCCCACACCTTGCATAGTTGCTTCCAAAACTCAGCCCCAGGTTCAACACTCTTTCCCTTAGTCCCAGGAACTCAGGGCATCCTCCTGAGGCAGCAACTAGGAACCTCAGGGCTCCATTCATCCTTCTGCCATGCCTAGACATCATGGGCTCCCTACAGGAGGAAACTCACTCAACCTAAGAATTGGGGTGGATGAATCAAGTCCAACACGGAGTTTGGCACACCGCCCCTCCCCCCATTCTAAGGACTGCTCCTTTTCCACGTCCCCCATCGCAGGGTTAGCACCGTCATCGGCGAAACCCACTCTCCTCTCTCTCATACCTCCCTCCCTTCAGCAGCCAATAGGCTTTGGTTCTCACCACCTTGTCTCCACAAACACCTCTCTATCCCCATGTCTGACAACCACTACCACTGCGGAGAGCCATGTCTATGAGTTGGGGAGTACTGAGAACGGGAGAGCCTGGTGGAGCCGGCAGGGTCATCAGGTAACCAGAGGAGAAGGGAGGAAGGGAGGAAGGACCACACCATTGCTGGCTTCTGTCCATCCAAGCAAGCTACTTAGGCCTGCTGTACACCAAGCTGTGGAACTCAGACCTAGGGCCTCACATGTGCCAAGCAAGCCAACTACCATTAAGCCACATAATTAATTTAGTGTTTTTTTTTTTTTAAAGATTAATTTGTTATGTATACAATGTGTGCCTGCCCACCAGAAGAGGGCAGCAGATCTCATTATAGATGGTTGTGAGCCACCCTGTGGTTACTGGGAATTGAACTCAGGACCTCTGGAAGAACAGACAGTGCCCTTAACCTCTGAGCCATCTATCCAGCCCTTGGTTTTTGAAACAAGGTCTCACTTTGTATGTAGCCCATGCTGGACTGGAACTTACTATGTACCCCAAAGCTAGCCTCGCACTCATAGAAATCCTCCTCCCTCAGCTTTCCAGAGGCTGGGATTACAGGCCCGAGACACCACAGACTCACTGATGAGTTTACCTGCCACTAGGAAAAACATATATAGCCATGAAGGGGGGTTCTGGGTATCTTGTAGGGCCATCCAAGTTCAAGGAACACGGAAGCACTAGGTACATTGAGATACAGGCGTCTTTCCTAGGGAGGAGAGGAAAGCCTGGCCCAGGATTTCTTGCCCTGGAAAAAAGGATGCTGCTTGGGGCTCCAGGTCTGGCCAGGTCTGACTTCTATCTCCTCCCCTGAGAACCTGCTGGCAGCCATGAGCAGATTCAAAGAGCCAACAAGATAGAGGGCTAAGTCGGGGAGACATGGTTGGACTCTCTCAGCTGAATGACCTCACAAAGACCTCTGACCTCGCCTGTCTCTGAACAACACAATCCTGCCTGTGAAATTACACAGATGGTAGGGTGACACAAGGATGCGGTGGGCAGTGTGACATGTGACAAGCCTACAAGACTATCTCACCAGGCCACAGAAGAAGAAGTGGGTCGAACTGGGGCTGGAACCCAGAAATCCTGACTGCAAGACCAGTCTGTCCTCTCTGGAGGTGACAGACTCTGCTCTTCTGCAGAGTCAGGGAACTGGTCTCAAGCACTGGCTTACCATCCCACGCCTATCTTGGAGGCTCTCCCAGGGCTGGGCCTAGTGCTGCAATATAAACCCCGTCATTGCTCCTTGGTCTCACAGGCTGAAGAGTCAGAAATGCCTTAAGAAGTGTGCTTTGTCCAGACAGAGGGGGTGCACACCTTTAATCCCAGCACTCAGAGAGGCAGAGGCAGGCTGATCTCTGAGTTCAAGGCCAGCCTGGTCTACAAATCAAGTCCAGGACAGCTAAGGCTACATACACACACACCAGAAAAAAGACCATGTCTTGAAAAATTAAAGAAGAAGAAGAAGAAGAAGAAGAAGAAGAAGAAGAAGAAGAAGAAGAAGAAGAAGAAGAAGAAGAAGAAGAGGAGGAGGAGGAGGAAGATGAGGAGGAGGAGGAACACAAGGAGGACAAGGAGAAGGAGAAGTCAATGTTTATCTGACAAACTGCGTCATCTGTTCAAGTCCAGCTTAAATGGCTCCACCTCCAGGAAGCCTTTATGTCCTTCTCACTACCTAGGCAGGCAGTAAGCCCCGCTCAACAGACCCTGGTGAGTGAGGGCCATCCTACACACTTACACATTCTGGTGAAACCCTGAAGCCCACTGAACAACAATTGTCAGATGAGTGAGCAGTGACTGCAACAGGTCCTATGATGTCACTCCACAGATCTGATCCTTACAGCCTGGAGAAGCTTGGAGATGCTATAAAATCCCTAGCCACAAATGCCCAGCTGGCTGGCTTAGCTGCAGTGCTTCGAACACGTATGTTTGCAGAAGGTGCTGGGGTTGGGAGTGCTGGGGAGGACCACAGGGCTCCGGCTGGGGAGGACCGCAGGGCTCGTGTTTAGTGGGTGCAGGGCTTCTGATGGGGAAGGCAAAAGGCGCTGGAGTTACATGGTTACAATCACACAACCACAGAAACGAACTCAGTGCCACTTAGCACCTCAAATGGTCAATGGTGCCTTTTCTATTGTGGAGATCTTAGCACAACAAACCAGGGAAGAGAGAGAGAGAGGCATGGAGGAGTTAGAGCCAACGGTGTGGATTTGAACCTTGGATCTGCCACTTGGGCCTTGGGAAAGAGACTGTGCCTCTGGTGCCTCCTCTAAGGTGAGCCACGGACGACTGTCTAAGTTACACTATCTGAGAGAGGATGAAATGAGTCCATTAGCGTTAAGCTCTAAGAGCAAGCCAGGGGGATAGTAAATGCTCAATAAACACCAGCCGTTGCTATGGTAAGCATTGCCCTTCTGTGGCTGGCCTTCTCAACTCCCTGAGACTTGTCCCCGGAACCTGCCTGGCACTTCCTGCCACACTTACTGTAATTATGTCATTTCCTTCATGAAGCTGTCCCTGAGGCCCCCTCCGTCCAGTGACTGCCCTCAGCTTATCACGGGTCACCACCCTATGGCACCCCACACTGTATCTGGGATGATCCCTGTCTTCCCTGCCATACTGAGAACCCTCCAAGGCCAGGGTGGAGTCTAGTTCACATTAGCATCCCTGGTACCTGACTCATGCTGGTGCCAGCAAAGGTCAATGGGTGTCTGGGGCTTTTGGAGAGTCTGGAAGAGTGGGATGCAGGGGTGCAAAGGAGGAGACACAGGAGACAGACCTGTGGAGCCTTCACAGTGAAGAAAAATGAAGGTCCTGGAAAGGCTTTGGGAACTGTAAAGTGATGTACCCCCCTCCCCTGGAGAAATGAGCATGATGTGACTCAAGGCCCTGAGTAACACTCGCCAGGTTCCCAGGGCCCCAGGAAATACCTCCACAAAGAAGGCGGTGGCTGTGACCTTGTGCTTCTCGTCGCCTCTCTCCAACAGTGGGATAAGCAGGTAGAGGATGCGACACAGCTCCTGGCAGGAGTAGTTCACCATGGCCCTAGGGAGGGACAAAGCCTCAGGTTTCTGGTCCCACAGCCCGCAGCTGGAGGTCTGACAGGTACACCGCAAACCCCGGCCAGCCAGTGTCAGCTGGGTTCCTGTGACCCCACCCCACCTCCGACACAACCTTTCCACCTGGGTGATCTCTCACAGTCAGCTGTGCTTAGCGGTTCCTTTACACAGATGGGGAAAGTGAGGCTCAGAGTGGGAAGGAGACTTGGCCTAGGACACAGGGCAAATCAATAAGATGGACAAACTGAAATCCTCCCGGGACTGAGCAGGAAGCCAGGGTAGGAGGAAGAAGGTGTGAGATCTCACTCATGGAGGCCAGAGGCAGCCAGCCTCCCACCTTGTCAATTCATGGGTCACCATACCACCTTTCCAGGACCACCGCTTTACTCCTCCCCAGCTCTCAGACTGGCTTAGTTAGCTCTTACAGCTGGAAAGCAGCAGAGCTATGGCCCCAACCAAGAGTGACTGCTTCGGCTGCCTTACTCATTCTACTGAGCTTGCAGTGCTCACACGGCCAACACTGGCACCACGTGGAAAACTGCCTGAATGCACAGTCTCAGGACCCTAGCCCAGACCCATTAAGGTGAGAACTCAGGGTTGGAGGACAAGTGGCCAGATGATGACCTGACACTTGCTCCCCCGTAAAGACCATGCACGGTGCTCCACAGGTCACCAAATTGAGGAGAGTTATCTATCGTGTATGGAATTGGTGTCGAGAGAGTCTGGGTTCAAATGCTGCTTCCAGCATTTGCTGTGTGATTTGAGGCAGACACTTAAAATCTCTGGGCCTCAGCTTCCTCTTGTTTAGCTCTGAGATAGCCATAGCACGGCTTCTTTGGTGCTGGTGAGAATCCCAGTGGTCCCATCCACGTAGCCCTCTTTTGCACAGTGTCTAGAACACAGTTAGTGCTCCATCAAGTGGTTGTGTCCTGAGACCAAGGGAGAGGCTCTTCTAGCAGGACTCATGGCGACGCCAGCACCAAAGTCAAGATGCCCAGTCTGTAGCCAGGGGAGGGGTATGTCTTTTCTGGGCCAGCAGGTCGTTTTTTCACTCTCCCACTTTGGAGCAGTGAGGTCTCCGATAAATGACCCAGCAAATTGTGCACCGCTAATCCCTGGCCTGCCACCGGCCTCCATGACGGCAGGCTGTGCTGCTTTTACGCTTAAACTCCAGCTCTCAGGAGAAAGTCTTTCTAGCATTCCCCTATTAGCCACAGGGAATAGAGGCCAATGTGGAGCATCATAGAGAGGCGCTCCAACTGGGAAACTGCTGAGGTTTCAAATGCGGGCAGCCTACCTCCATGGCTACATTGGCCAAAGGGCTCAATTCCCCCACCATGCTTGCGTTAGTGTGAGAGTAAAGTTCACAGCCTGGGAAGGAAGGAAATTTTTTGGTTTGTTTGTTTGAGACAGGGTCTCGCTATGTAGCCCTGGCTGTCCTGGAACTCACTTTGTAGACCGGGGAACTACCTGCCTCTGCCTCCTGAATGCTGGGATAAAAGCAGGTGCTGTTGTGCCTGGCTGAGGGAAGAGAGCTTTTAAGTAAATTATTGTTGTATTTTATTTACTTATTTCCAGTGCCTATGTGAGTATGTGTGCGGGCCACGGTGCTCGTGTGGAGGTCAGAGGATAACTAGTGGGAGTTGGGTTTTGCCTTCCACCGTGTGGGTCCAGGGAATTGAACTCTGGTCAGCAAGCCTTGCCAGCAAGTGCCTTTACTCACTGAGCCATCTCACCAGACCAAAAGGGGACGCTAACTCATCATTTCAAGGTTCTACAGACCCAAGGAACCATTACAACCAAGCTTGCCTCCTAAGAGTGGATGTCACCTCTCACATGGTGTCCTCTGCTAGGAGGACAGCATTCCCCAAGCTACAGTGAAGAGGTGAGAGAGGAAGGGGGGGGGGGAAGCTGTTTCTCAGAAATGCAAGCTTGCGTCTGTTTGAAGGAAGATCCGGAGGGGCCACTCTGCCCCTACCCTACGACACCGAGGAACCGCACCTCACCTTGCCAGCAGGGACACTCCCCGGTAGTGGTTCTCTGCCTGGCCCATGAGCTCCCAGCCACCCTGCTCATCCAGAAACGTGGACTCATAAGAACAGCCCATTTTCAGTAGCAGAGTTTTCACCACCTTCACCATCCACCTGCCAAGACATGGGGGGAAAGTCTCCTGTCTGCTGTATGCCTTCTTCTTGTGGTGGTGGCTTTGCTTTGTTTGTTGGTTTGCTTGTTTGTTTGTTTGTTTTTGAGACAGGGTTTCTCTGTGTAGTCCTGGCTGCCCTGGAACTCATTCTGTAGAACAGGCTGGCTTTGAACTCACAGAGATCCACCCGGCTCTGCCTCCCTAGTACCGGGATTAAAGGCGTATGCCACCACCACCGCCTGGCTCACTGTGTGACTTCCACTTTTGCCAATGCATCCATCGATCCCCACAGCTCTTCCACCACCACACTATGATTAGCAGTGTGCTGTGGGTCCACAGAGGGCAACTCTTTACCAGTAACTCTCAGAACACGGCAGCAAGCTATCAGAACACAAGAGGACGCTATCAAACTCCCCTTCTGCCCTCCCTTTCTCAGGGGCCTTGCTCACCAGAGGTGCTGGCTGGCCGGCCAAGCTTCCTTGGTTCTTACGTCTTGCCTTTCCCCATCTCTACTCCCCATCAAGGAATGGCTGTTTTGGCATCCTGGGGGATGGTCCTCTGTGCTCTCCTGGACACTCCATCTATTGCCAATGCCCAAGTCTCTTTCTGCCTCAGGGCCATTCAGGAAGACCTCCCACCTGATGCCTAGACTCTGGGAAGTTGTCACACCCAGGCAACTGAGCTCAGAGGTCCCAAGTGAGCTCAGGGAGCCTGGAGGATGCCTCCACCTGTTACCAGCTGGATGCCTAGCCCAGCCTATTGTCACATTAAGAGGGAAGTCACAGGCCATATACTGATGGGATACATCCTGAGAGAGGCCCCGAAAGGCAGTGGCCTTGTACAAGCATTGTGGTGTGTATTTATTCTAGCTTACAGGGTGCTACCCATATACACACTGGGATCTTAGGGGACCACCATTGCCAGAGCAGTCCTGTGAGAATGCTGAGCGCTCTTGAGAAAACTGCCAGAAAACAAGACAAGTGTCTTATGACCTCACTTTCTTCAAAACACACAACTGCTCTTGGACTGTGTTTTCGAGCCCCTTGCAAGTGTAGTGGATAGGAGGAGTGAGTTTACTTTGGGTCACTCATTATTTCTTGGTGACGTCATTCAACTAAGTGTTTAAACTGTCTTCACGTGCCTCTGTGGAAGACATTTTTGCCACGTGCCGCTTGTGCTTGTGCTTGCACACAGCTCAAACTCACGAGAACTTTACTCGTGGGTCCTTCCTTAATCCTCAGAGCTCAGAATAAAGTTGGCTGTCGCATGCGGCTTTAGGCCGCCTCATTTGTCGGCTCTGTACTCCCAGGCCCCACACCGCCTCTAGAGTGGTAAACACATCATTAATAGACTTAGACTTTCATGGACCAAAACATCATCAGAGGTTCATGACCGTGATCACAAACCATTAAAATAAGAAGATAATGTATAGAGTCATTTCCTAGAAACCTAAATATTTGCTTGAAGAGTTCACTATGCCCTGGTAGACATAACTCCTGTGGTTCTGAGAGAGGCTGGTTTTGGGGATTCAAGACAGACAGACTTGGTGGCAGACAGCTGCAATCCCAGCACTCAGGAAGGAAAGGCAGAAGATCTCCAAAGTCAAGGACAGCCAAAGCAACAAAGTGAGAGCCTGTCTCAAAAGTGTCAAAGGCAGGGTAAATGACAGAGTGCCTTTAAGTCTGTGATGGCTGTGCTTCCTTGAAGATGCTGAGAAAGCCCTTTGCTTCATGCACCAGTTTCCTTGCTTGGAGGAGCACCACATCCTCTCTGTCCTCCAAAGCTACATCCTGTCTGTATCTCTTCTCATGGGGACCTTGGCATGGAATTCATGGCCCACCTGGTTAACCTAAGTTCGTCTCAACATCCTTAGAGTAACTACACCTTTAAAGACCACTCTTCTCTACCAGGCCACAGTCACAGGTTCCAGGTGGATGTGTCTTTGGGGTCACTATCTACTTTCTTCTCCCAGGCACCATCTTGGGGCTCTTTGGTCCCATTAGCCTGGCACTTGACTCCTCTGCTTTTTCTACCTCCCAGCCTGTGGCTGTGCTGAAGGTAGGGTAGGCTGGCACCATGCTGTGGTAAGGCGAGCTGTCACTAGGCCATGGGTAAAGTGAGTTGATACCATGCTGTAGGTTAGGTGGGCTATCCTGGGCTAAGGCTAATGTAGGTTGTCTATGGGTAGGGTGGGCTATCACTGTGCTGTGTAAAGGGTGAGCTGTCACCGGACTATGGATAAGGTGTTCTGTCATTGGGCTGTGGGAAGAGCACGCTGTCCTGTGCTGTGTTAGGGTGGGCTGTCACCATAGCTATGCGTAGGTAGGTGTGCTATGTTAGGGTGAGCTGTCACCATAGCTATGCCTAAGTAGGTCAGGTGGGCTATCACCATGGTTATGGGTAGGTAGGTCAGGTGGGCTATCACCATGGTTATGGGTAGGTAGGTCAGATGGGCTGTCACCATGGCTACGGGTGGGGAGGTAGATACTCTGGCTTCCTTCCAGTGGTTCCGTGTCTTAGCTGAGCTGAAATCCCCCTCTTGGAGCCCATGACCTTCATCGTACCCAGGAAAGGATGTTTCCCTCTGTGTTCTTCCTCCTACTGTGGCTGTGGCACCCTTCATCTAATGCTCAGTTTTCCAGGAACCTAACAGCCCCAGCTAGCATGGTGGGGAGGCGGGCTACAAGCAGGCATGTAGATGGCGGATATCTCTCTAGTGGGGTGTAAGGATGTATTTCTCACAACCACTAGACAAAAAAACAGCCAAAAAGACCAGCCAAGAGGTTAGTTACCCAAAAGTCAAAGCATAAGCAATACGCGGATCTGCATCAAAGGCCTCTGCTCACATACCGCTTCTCCTTGTCCTTCTAAAATATGCTTCTGTAAGTGCAACGCATCAGAGGACAAGAAAGGGAAACAGACAAACATGCCACGTAAAATATTTAACTTTTTGAATGATAAAAGAAATCTATAAAATAATTACAGGTTAAGTGACCAAATTTAATATAAATGACAGAGTAGAGTTAATATTCTTTTGTTTTGTTTTTTGTTTTTTGAGACAGGGTCTCTCTGTGTATCCTTGACTGTCCTGGACTCACTTTGTAGACCAGGCTGGCCCCGAACTGACAACAATCCACCTGCCTATGCCTCCCAAGTGCTGGGATTAAAGGCGTGTGCCACCACTGCCCAGCCAGAGTTAATATTCTTAATACAGTGAGTTCTTACAAATCAAATAGAGAAATTAAAATAAAAATAACTAATAAAAAAGCAAATTACTAAGAAAAATCCCCAACAGCCCTATATGAATGAGCAAAGGGCAGGGCAACTTGCTCACATCAATGGAAATACAAATGTCCTTTAAATCTTGGCACTTGAGAGAGTGTGAGCGGGTACACACCTTTAATCCTACCTCTCCGGGAGGCAGATGCAAGCAGATCTCTGTGAGTTCAATACCCGCCTGATCTACATCAGCCAAGGCTACACAGAGAACCCCTGTCTCAAAAAAAAAAAAAAAAAGAAAAGAAAAGAAAAGAAAAGAAAAGAAAGAAAGAAAGAAAGAAATCTTGGCTTCTTTCAAATGAGAGAAATGAAAACTAAAACCTCAGTGCGTATGCGCGCACACACACACACACACACACACACACACACACACACACACACATACCATCCCAGAACCCAGGATATGAGGCAGGAGAATCATGACTCCTTTTAAAGACCCTATCTCAAAAAAAAGAAAAAGGAAAGAAATCCATTTTTTGCAGATGAGCCCAGTTAGATGAGCTCTGCAATGCACTGCCCTAGAACAGATGTGAGGATGTAGGCACTGGCACAGGCCACGGCCACTGGTGACAGTTCTCTCTGTACACACTGGCAAATGGGACAGTTGAAGAGTTACTACATTGTAATTAATCTGTGAGCATGAGTGTGTGTGTGCGCGTGCGTGCGTGTGTGTGTGCATTCTGCAGCATGTGTTCAGAAGTCAGAGACTTGTAAGACCCAGTTCTCGCCTCCCACCACGTGGGTCATGAGGATGGAACTCAGGCTTGATGGCAGCACGTTGATCTGCTGAGCCGTCTCATTCACCCTTCATTTAAATTTTCATCACTCACTGGTCAAGAGCACTTTCCATCATGCCTCTGCACACCATTTTAGTATTTCCATGCAGGAGTCCATGATGCACCACCCTCCCTCCTTACATACATACAATTACACAGGCAAGCTCACATCAGTGTCATCTGCAAGCGCAAAGAGCAAGGACGTGCCTGATTTAGGAGGAGGGCTGCACGCATCCCAGCGACCGGATTTCTGTACGTAAGGATGCCTGCAGCTGACAAAGTTAAGGAGACGGCTGTGTGTATGAAGGTCTCCAAGACTCGCTTCATGATAAGAGCAAATGTGCACCTGTGTCATAGCTAGCACTTCTGTGAAAACGTAGTATAAACCTATGTGCTTGTCTACACTAACTACCCCTGAAAGGACACGGGGGAGGGGCGGAAATCTGCTTATCTTCTGGGAAAATATCTGGGATAGGGACAGGAAAAAGAGAGCTGATTTTAATGTCCTTTCCCCCCTGCCCCCAGTGTGCCTACGTCATAGTCAATTAATATTTGAGAACGCAGGTGGGCCTGTGATACGCATCTGATACAGCAAGCAAGTCCTCTGGAGGTGGTAGGGGGTAAAGGTCCTCAGACAATTGATTTCTTCACACCATTTGAGCAGAGCGGTGGGATTCAGAGGAGGAGGGGTTTAGAACCAGCCGTGGAACAGTAGTGCGGCTCAAATAACATTGTGGCTGGGGAGGTAGCACAGTTCACGCTTGCCCAACGTGAACAAAGCCCTAGGTGTGATCCACAGACCCTATAAACTGGGCATGGTGGTGCACGCCTATGACCCCAGTTACTAGGGAGGAGGCCAAAGATCGTTCTCAGCTTCATAGCAGACTTGGGGCTAGCCTGGGCTACACAAAATCCTATTTAAGAGAGAGGTGCTCTACTTCCTCTTCTGGTGCTAGAATTGATGTCTGTGAACACTATGTCTGAGGGGCCCTTTGCTGGGTTCCTTCCCACCGCAAGGACAGCAGGGTATAAGAGTGTTGGGGCCTACCATACAGGGACGAAGGTAGGTGGCTGTGTGTCGTCCTTGGCATCCTTTCGAGGAGCCACGCGGCTGGGTAGGTTGAGGCCGATGTGATAATGGACCTGAATAAGCAGGGCCAGGAGCAGCTGAGGGTAGATGCGCCTCACACGGCCCACACAGCTGTTGACGGACAGGACCTCACACAGGCCACTGGCTGCCTAGGGGTGGAGGGGAGGCCAGTGGCTTCACTCAGTCCATCCTCTCTGCACTGTGGGCTAAAGCCTAGCTTATAAGACTGGGACTGGTTCCCTAGAAAGGTTCTGGCAGATGGGGCCCTCCAGGCAAGGTGGGGCTGAGTGGGGCGGAGGAGAAGGCAGGCGGGTAGGTGACCGGTCCTCACCGCCAGGGGCACAATGGAGGCCCGACCTTTCTTGGTCACAGGCTTCTCCTTCAGGCTAGTCAGGAGCAGATCCAGCAGGTCTCGGACATCACAGCTGGGCTTTCGAAGTATCAGATGCCTCCACATCTCTGCCCCATTGCTAAGGAGGAAAGAGGGTGCTCAGTGGGACCTAGGGCAGGGGCCACCTGATGCCAAATGGTTTCAGACACGAGGATGCAGTGCCAAGAAAAAGGTATCCATGAGCATGCCCGTGTGAATGGTTCTGAAAACACTCTCCATGAGGCAGGGGGCTGACAGTGATGGAAAACCTTATTTCCAGGTCTCAGACCAGATGCTCTGTTCTTGTGCATTCCTGCAGCAGACGCTCATTAGAGCGGGTGCAGATCGCTGCCGATACAGATGCAGACACTGAAAAAACGTTCCAAGACCGACTACTCACCCTCTCGAGAGGGTTTACCGTGCAGAATGGAGGCTCAGAGAGGTAAAAACCATCAGTCCAAAATGCCGCTACTGTTAATGGGCTGTAAGATGCGACCGCATCCAGCACCTCCAAAGTTGCTTCCTGGAAGCTGGAGTTGAGGCCACAGTGGCCTTTGGGGCCTGCATCTTGCCCTTAGCACAGACTCCAGGAAGCACAACTCCTGGCCCTTTGCAGAAAGCTACCCACACAGGGGGAGCAGCAACACCAGGAGACAGACATTCCTGCTGTGGGCAGCTGACAGTGAGCTAAAGGGTTAATGAAACCCTTTTGCTTGAATACAAGAAAGTCTGAACCTTTCACTCACTTTCCAGATCTGTTCCCCTGGAAACCCAATAAAGATAGTATTTCAACTATGTTGCTAGGCAACGTTGCTTATGGTAAAAATGGTTGTGTTTATGGCTGCTTGGTCCATAACATCTGGAT
This sequence comes from Acomys russatus, assembly GCF_903995435.1. Classification (NCBI taxonomy): domain Eukaryota; kingdom Metazoa; phylum Chordata; class Mammalia; order Rodentia; family Muridae; genus Acomys; species Acomys russatus. The sequence continues at coordinate 5,218,517 of NC_067165.1, forward strand.
TAGGAGGGACTATCAGTTAACTGTACGGACCAATGGGACAGCTAGAGCATGGAGCTTCCGGGGGACTGTGACCCTTGTAGCTGGGACTAGTCTCTAAAATGATGCAGAAAGCAAGGCTCCTGTAAGAGATGCTGGTCCCTGTGGCTCCCCAGGGTCTCCTTCCCTCCTGGGAAGCTAGCTTCCTGCCCCAGACCTGACACCAGAAGAGGAGGGTGAGGCATGTTGGAAATAAAGGAAATGAGAGCCTTCCTCTAAGGCTCACAGAAGGGACAGCAAGTCAGGGCAGCGCTGGTAATCTAGTGACTGTCTCTGAGATAGCAAGGTCCTGGGTTCAAAACCCAGCACTGCAAAAGAAGAAGTGGGGGTGGAGGAGTAATTCCAGTACCTGAAAGTGGGAGGCAGGAGGATTGCCGGGAGTTTGTAGCCGGCCTGAGCTACATAATGAGCACTCTATCCTCTCTCTCCTCTCTCTCTCTCTCTCTCTCTCTCTCTCTCACACACACACACACACACACACACACACACACACACACACATGAGGGGGGGCACAGTAAAGGGAAGAGGGAGAGAGAGAGAGAGGAGAGAGAGAGAGAGAGAGAGAGAGAGAGAGAGAGAGAGAGAGAGAGAGAGAGAGAAGCACCCTCTGGCCTCTGGTGGGCAGTGCAGCTATTATGGCTGACTTCATAGGCTATACAGCTGGCCCTCGAGGGCCCCACTGATCATGACTCTGACTGACCTGTCCCTATAGCACACACCCCTCTCCTCTTGCACACTTCTGCACACACTTCCACATTTACTCAGAAACAACCATGCCAAGTAGTTGCTTCCCTGTGCCATTCATTGAAAGCAGGGATGGGCTGAAAGGCCTCATCCAACAGGCTAAAGGGAGCAAGATGTCACCATCTGGCCAGGCTGTCATCCTAGACAAGGGGCTCCACAGAGGCAGTGGCTGGGAAGCCACCTTCTCACACTGTGGAGCAGTTTTTCTCACTGGAGAACGGAAGCCCAGAGAGGCCACAGGAGCTCCCTATGCCAGAGCCTATTAAAGAAAGAGCCCCAGGCTTTGGAGTCAGCCGGACTTGAGCCTAGATCCTCACTCAAGCAATGCCTAGTGTGTACAGAGGCCAAGAACTGTCTCACGAGCCTCATTTCCACATCTGTAAAACAGGCTGAGTCGGGAATGACTCTCTAGATTTTTGGTACAGATCCAGCCGCACTCAGAAATGCTTATTGGCTGTCCTAAGTGCCAAAGACTGCATAGAAGGGGCAGAGGAGGGCGGGGCTTCTCTGGACAGGAAGAGTGTCTCAGCCCAGGACTCTCTGAGGTATAGAGGATGGCAGCCTCCTTGGTACCTGTCCAGAGGGAGGGGGCACATGAGCAGGGCCACCACAACTTCAGTCATGAAGGAGCTGGCCAGGAAGGAGATGGGCAGCAGGGCCACCTCACGTGCCCGCGGCTCCTGGATATGGCTCAGTTGCACGTAGATGCCCTGCATGATTTCCGGGATCTGGAGGCAGCCATGAGAAGGTGGCAGGAAGACCCATTGAAAAAGCAGAGAGAGGCATTGAGGAGCGTGGGCAGATGGGATAAGGACCAAAAAGACAGGGAACTGGGAAGAAAGAGGTGCCAGGGGCCTGCTGCTCCCCCTAGGAATGAGATAGACCACTTTTACTGACCTCCCTGACTCCTACCAAGCCATTTGGGTTCTCTCAAGGGTGGTACATACTCCTTCCTCACCCAGCGCTCAGCCCCAACCCTGTCCACAGGAAGGTGGGCTATCCCAGAATAAGCAGGCTCCCGCAGATTGGGGGCAAGGGGGTTCCCCCAGGCCTGGTGATATCCCAGCTTCTGCCTCCAAGAAGCCTTACCACCTCCAGCGCCCTGTGGCGGTACCACTCCAGCACTGAGCTGAGCGTGACCTCTGAAGCCAGCTGCATCATCTCCCCGGAGTCTTTCCCCTGGGTCTCTGAGATGTCCTTCAGGCCTTCCAAGGCTGCTAGCAGCAGGTCCCTTACCTGCTGGGGCCCCAGGAAGTCTCCAAATTCCTGAAACATAGGCGGAGAGGTCTTGATGCTGCAAAGTAGGGCCGATCCCCCAAGACACATACAGAGACTCCACCCAACTGGCAGAGAGGGTCAGTGTCAGGTACCACACACATTCTCTAAGGCATGAATGTTAGAGGCATTGGAGAGGAGCCTAGAGCCACAGCCAGGCACCAAGAAGCCCCTAAAGCCACGGCCCAGGGATCTGAGACCAGCTTGACTGGGATAGCAAGTCGCTGTCTTCAAAAGAAGAGAAAGGAAAAGGAAAAGAAAGGAGAAGAGGAGGAGAAAGAGGAGGAGGAGGAGGAGGAGGAGGAGGAGGAGGAGGAGGAGGAGGAAAGCAAGTGGGGAGAATATGCCCTGCACCCAGAATTGGCTGGGATGTACCTGGTAGAAGAAAGTCATGGCCTGAACCAGTGGCTCCCAACCTTCCTAACGCTGTGACCCTTTAATATAGTTCCTCGTGTTGTGGTGACACCCCCAAATATGAAACTATTTCATTGCTACGTCATAACTGTAATTTTGCTACTGTTATGAACCATAGCTCAAATATCTTTTATGCAGGGTAACTGACATGTGACACCGCCCCCCCCCGCCCCCCCCCCGCCAAAGGGCTCCCGACCCTCAGGTTGAGAACCACTGAGCTGGACCATAGAGGAGGGAGGAGGACACCCAGGGAGGCTGTGTGTGGCTGGAGAGGGCATCCTGCCTAGGATGCTTCCTAGGGACCTTCCTAGCAGCAAGCCCTTTGGCCTCCCCTCCCGGCCTGGGAGCCTGGACCGCGGGTAGTCACCGCGATGACACGCAGAATGTTCTGGCACGGGCTGACAGGGTTGTAGGGCCCGAGGAAGCGCTTGTTATTCTCATACAGCTCCTTCTTGTTGGTCTCTTCCTTGTCCTTGGCTCCTGCAGGAGAAGGAACCTTCTGAGGAATCCTGACCTGACCACAGCTCACCCACCGTCTATTTTCACCTAGTGAACATACACAGGTACCCAAGTCAAGAAACAACACAAACTGCGTCTCCTCTCAGCACCCAGGGCAACCACTGTTCTGGCTTCTGAACCCCTAGGTAGAGTTCTTTGCTTTTGAGCTTTTCATAAATGGACCCACATAGCATTGTCCCTCGTGTCTGGTTCCACGCTGCAGCACCCGGCACGTGTTCTCAGTCATTCTCCGCGTGGTACCATTTTCTGCCGGTGGGAGGGCCTGCAGTGCGCATGTCTGTCTGCGGTGGGCGGGCCTACGGTCCGCATGCCCGTCTCACTTGGCATGCACCTCTAGCAGCTTCCAGCTCTCCTGAACAGTGCTGCAGGGAAGACATAGCATGTCTCCTGGCAAATATGTTGACTCTTTTGCCAGGGATGTGCCAGGAGAGAGAGCACTGACTCCCAGGAGGCACAGGCTCACCCTCCCAAGATATACAAGACAGTTGCCCCGGCCCTGTTTCCACCACAGTGTGTGAGAGTTCCCGATGCTCCGTTTCTTTTTTCCTTCCTAAGACAGGGTTTCTCTGTGTAGCCCTGGCTGGTCTGGAACTCACTCTGTAGACCAAGGTTGGCCTTGAACTCACAGAGATCCAGCTGCCTCTGCCTCCAGAGTACAAGGATTAAAGGCATGCACCGCGAAACCTGCCTCCCTCCCTCAGTCCCGGGACGGAAGTCAGGCCCTGGCACGTGCTAGACAAGCCCTCTAGCCACCGAGTGCCTGTAGCTTTGCGTTACACTTCTTAATTTGAGTCGCTTCTGTATTGGGGGGGAGGGGGCGCGTCATTTTTATTCGGTTGGCTTATTGTTGCTTTTGGCTGAAGTTGTTTGAGACACAGGGCCTCCGACTCCCTGTGCAGCTGAGGATGGCCCGAACCCTTGATCCTTCTGTTTCCACCCCCTCCCCGAACCCCATACTCCCACCCAGTGCTGAGAACCCAGGTGTGCACCACCAGACCTAGTCCACTTCATTTGCTTTTCGAGGCAGCAGTCTCTAGTCCTGGGCGGCTTCAGACTTCCCGCCCAGGGCTGGGATGGCTGGCATGTGCCATCAGGCCTGGCGCTGGCGACAGCATTTGAAAACTGTCCGCTGCATTCATCCCCCTCGGTGCTTCTCGCCTGACTTACTCCGTGCTTTGCCTGTGTTTTTCTCTATTATCTGTCTCTCTGCAATGAGCAGGTGAGACAAAGGGAGGGGTTCTAAACTGAATCTCTTGTCCAAGCTGTGTCTCCAGAGCTAGAATAGTGTCTGGCACAGAGGGCCTCCAGATCTTCTGTGGACGGAAACACACTTGGGGATCACACCCTCACAGAGCCTGGCCTGTGGTCCCGCCTGGATCCACTCAATCTATGCGAACCCTGGCCATGAGAAAGGGTCACTGAGGGCGGAGAAAGCGCATAGAGCGTGCTCTGTCGGCAGGAAGGAGCTGGAACTCTAGGAAGAGGCAGAGCCGGCTCCAGCCCGAGCCTGTGTGCTTTCCACAGACTGCCAACCCAAGCTAATGACCTCCTCCTCAAGAGCCACTGTGGCCTGGGGCTCCCCCAAAGAGTACAGGGCACTCAGCTCAACCCGAATTGCAGCGGGACAGAGCATTGAAAACAACTCATCATCCACCTGCAGGTCAATTAAACTGGATGTCCTACCTATACCATGCCCGTCCCGGTGCTGAGCGACATGGCAGCCTGCCTTTCACCCACTACTTAAGGGTCCTGAATGACTCCAGGTCAGTGGAGGAATCCCAGGAAACATTGCCCCACATGCTAGAAAAGAGGAAAAGCAGGGACCTCAGACACATCCCAGAAGATCAGGGGTCACTAAGAGACACAAGCCCTATGGCATGGGGCCCTGAGCTGGTCTCCTCCCATGCACTCGTATGAAGAACAGCATTTAATATCTCAAAAAGCTGTGACTTACACCTCTACTACAGCCCTGTACGCAAAGGAGGGAATCTAGGCACAAGCCAAGTGCTTGCCTGAGGTCACCCCGGCTGGGAAAGGCGAGAGCCAAGGCCAGGTCTGATATGTAGGCCACTTTCCCTCCAGAGCCAGGGGAATCTAAAAACCCAGCTGAGGTTTCCTGGTTGAGACAGATTCAGGACTAAGCAGGAAGGAGGCAGGAGGCTGGAGGCAGCTGACCTGGGTAGTAGCCCTGGGAGCAGCGGGTTCACGCCAGCTCACAGGCTCCCTAAAACCTAATCAGGAATTGCTCTCACGTACAGGCTCCAGATTCTAATGTAGGACCGGGCCTTCATTAGCTCCTAAGGCATACTCACTGAATATGGCCATATATATGCCAGCCCAGAGCTGGACTCTGGAAGAACAGAGAACCCTGCCTCACCCTAGTAACATTACAGTCTAGTAAGAAAGACAGCAAGAGAAGAAGACATCAGGACCATCATGCCTAGGTACCAGCATGGTACCATGGGAAGGAGAAATTAAGGTTGCAACAATATGGGAACGTTCAACCAATGGAAGGATAGATTTGTTGCGGGCTAGAGAGATGGCTCAGAGGTTAAGAGCACTCACAGCTCTTCCAGAGGTCCTGAGTTCAATTCCCAGCAACCACATGGTGGCTCGCAACCATCTAGAATGAGATCTGGTGCCCTCTTCTGGCCTGCAGGTGTACATGCAGGCAGAACACTGTACATGATAATAGATATTTAAAAAAAAAAAAAAAAAAAAGATTTGTTGTCTACACAGGGTAGCACATGCCGGTAGTCCCAGCACTTGAAAAGCCAAGACAGGAGGATTAAAAACTGGGGGCTAGCCCAAGCTGTATAGTAAGACCCTGTCTCAAAAAAAAAAGTTAAAAAATAAAGGCTAGTTTGTATCTCTGCCCTTGGCTCGTTGGAGACAGGGTTCCACATCAGCTCCCAATCCTCATGTGACCCTTGCTGCCCAACCTGACCACCATGCCCCCTTCCCTAGCTGCTTAGCGGCTAGGGACCTGACTTGGCCGTACGTTTTTGGAGGTCCAGGATAGTGTAGAGGATGGTGATGCCGTCCAGAGCCTCTCTGCCGATCTCTTCGTCGGGATCCCCAATTCGAAGAAGGAGCCTCCCCAACAGAAGACCCAGCGCTGGGAACCCCGAGGTCATCTGCTAGTGTCGTAAGCACAATGAGGAAGTCAGTAGCCACATAGTGCACAGCAAGCAGCACTGCCCTGACACAAGGTTATCAGCTCGGAAGAGTTCCCGAGTGTCCACCCCTCCAGGGACACTCACAAAGAAAGGCAGGGTCGCAAGCGTGTGGTTCAACACGGAGACATTGCTGTTCACAGCCCGTGCGCGCTCATGGGCCTTCCCAGAATTCATCCAGGGCCCTAGGGGCTGTGGGGAAAAGGGAAAGACTCCGCTACCATTGGCTGCCAGCCCTTGCTTGCCCGGTGTGTAAGCCAGTAATCTGCAAAAAGCTTCCAGAAGAAGTAAGAAGGCCATAGTCCTCCTCCTGTCCTCTGGAGGGTCAATGATGGGCGGGGCTTGGACTGAGAGTAGGACTCAGATCCAGTGAAGAGAGATAAAAGGGGAAGAGAGAGGTAAAGAGTGGCGGGAAGGGGGCGGGGCAAGAGCAATAGATGCACTGGAGGTGGGGACGGGCTGGGGCGAGGGGGGCAGCGAGGGGGAGCGGGGGCTGGGCAGTGGGCACGAAGCCTGTGATCCTCAGGAGGCTGAGAGGAGAGGATCAAAAGCTCAGGGCTATACTGGGCAATTCAGTGAGACAATGTGTACAAATAAACATTTTAAAAGTGGCCATGGGGGCTGGGGAGATGGCTCAGAGGTTAAGAGCAGGAACTGCTCTTCCAGTGGTCCTGGGTTCAATTCCCAGCAACCACATGGTGGCTCATCACCTAGAATAAGATCTGGTGCCCTCTTCTGGCCTGCAGGGGAACAGTTTTTAAAGGGCCATAGGTGTAGCTCAGGGTTAAAGCGCTTGCCTAGAAGGTGGGAAGGGGCTTAGGTCTAATTCCCAGTATCACCAAAAACGAAATAAAACGGCACAAAATAAGTCAGGGAAGCAGAGTACTGGCTCAAGATGGCATCCTGAGGTCAAGTCTCCCCTTGAGGGTCCACCTCCCACTTCTATTAAGCCATTTTCCTGTTACCCTCCCGCTTCTTCCCCCTCCCCATGCCCAGCACCTCCAGGATGCTCCTCAGCCCAGCGGGAGTCGGATCTTGAATAAAGAGGGCATTGAGCAGTTTCTGCAAGGAATCCAAGGTCTGATGGTAAAGCGTCTGTGGATGGGAGGAAGACTGAGCTGCTGGGGGCTCCCAGCACAGCTGCCAGCCCCGGACACCCCCGGGGTGGGTCCCGGAAGGAGGACTGAGCACAGCTGCTAGGTCCAGACACCCCCGGGTGGGTCTGGGAGCAGGGCACACAAAAGCTGCTTTCCGGCCCCACTTCTGTGCCTCATCTAATGTACACTATTAGGAAAATTACTGCCTCTGTGGAGATTCAAGTTTCTTTGGCAACAAACCGGGGACTAGTGTCCCTGGACTTCCTACTACCAGGGAGGAGAAAGCAGAGGGGTGGCATTTACTGCCTGGCACGAGCCAGACAGGTGCCTGGTAATTTGACCATCCTCCATCACTTTGCCTTCGAGTTGCTTTTCTCATCTTACATATCCAGGAACACTTGTCCAAGGTCGCAGGGCAAGGGACAAAGAGTACCACAGGCCAACTCTCCAAAGACTGTTAAAGCTGGGGGCCTGCCAGGCCAATCTGGCTCTTATTCTCTCAAAAGTGCTCTGCCCCTTGGACGAACTGCTACTTCTAGACCTGTGTAGATCCCCAGGTAACCCCCGCCGCCCAGGTTCCTCCTCACTTGGCCATACCACAGTCCTGAAGTTGCTTTCTGAGTACAGGAGATGCTGACAGGTGGTTTCGAACCGCTCTGGGAAGACCCTTCCTTCTTACCTCCTCTCCTTCTACTGGCTTCCCAAGTCTATCCCCTGTGTCGTCATCGTCTCGGCTTCCTGAGTCTACACATTTGGGAGCCAGTAGCCCTTAGGATTACTACTAAGCCAGCCAACAACCTCCTCCTTCCACCCGACTCTGCAGAGCATTAGACGCCACTGCCCTCTGCTGGCGATGCTCGTAACTACAGGAGGGCTGCCCTTTCCTTCCACAGCAAGGATTCTCTGGCCACTACTTTCGGTCCTCTCAGTACACCAGCTTGAAAATCCAGAAGCCAGAGGTGATCTGTCTGCGTGGCCTGGCCCCAACCCATCCTACAGCTCACTTCTTAGAGGTCCTACCTCACCCTCCAGGTTCCAGCTACCAAGCCTCTTGTCATCCTGGCAGTTGGCACCTGCCCCCTCCTCACTAAGTCATATCCCTTATCCCACACTCTTGTTGACACCCCATAATTTATACCTGTAGCACTGACCACCCCTGAGGCTCTGCATTGGCTGGCTCTTTGATGGTGTCCATCTCTTCCCGCCCTCACACTACTAGAAGGGTACCACAGTGGTGTGGAGTGGGAAATGGCAATGCTGAGCGAAAGGGTGATGGACAGCTGGACTGCCTCTCACTCGACCTCCACCTGACCCTAGCTCTCCTTGCATCCTGAAGCTAAGCCCCACCCTCCACTTGTACCTCCAGGAATAATTCTGCAGAGGCTTAAAGATGCTTGCCGAACCCCCTTTGAGGCCCTGTTTCTCCAGGTTTCTGCCCAGCTTTCCCCAGTCTTCCTCCAATTGGCCCAGACCTCAGTACTACCCTCCAATCCTGGCTTCTGTCTGCATCCCTGACACCAGACGGGGCTCACAAGGAGCCGCTACTGCAATAGTTGACACCTTCGCTGAATAGCTAGCAAGCACCTGTTCAGACCGACGCCCCCCCTCTCGCTCGTCACTGTGAGTTGTCCCTTCTGAGGATGTCCCAAACCTAAGGACCCACCAGGAGGGCCCAGCTCACCTGGATGACTTCTGCCTTGGCCTCATCTTTCTCCTGCATGGCCTGTACTGAGGGCAGCGAGAAGACGCTCCGCACACAGGTGCTCACCAAGTCCACCCTCTCCCGCACACTCAGGACAGGCTTGGCATTACTGGGAGAGACAGGATACAAGGTGTGGAGTGAGGAAGGGCCCAAGGAAGTAAGGTCGGGGAGAGGGCACCTGACTCAGCTAGGAAGCCCGACATCAGATCCACAAGAGGAAAGATGAGGTGTGAGCAAGGGTGTGGAAGTAGCATGCTCCGCGGGGGCTGGGCAGGGGAGAGGGACAGACCTAGAGTGGACAGAAGCTTGGGAGAAGGGGCAGAGCTCGGAAGAGAGAGTCGAGAGCAGGGATACCTCAGCTGGGTCAGGATCTCCATGGCCTGCTGTCGAGCAGGGCTCAGAAGGGAATCCAGTGGCTCCTCCTGGATCTGTCTCTGGGTGGGGACCACAGAGCCAGTGAGAGCCAGCTGTGGCTGACTTCCAGGCTCTGACAGCATGCCATGCAGGCTTTTGGCCTGGGCACATACTCCCACTGGCAGGTAGGAGAGCCAGCCAGCTTTCTGCCCAGATCAGTCTCACATGCCCAGCTCAAGACCACTCAAAACCCTCTATGCCCTGATCTGTGCATCCCATATAGAGAGCTCCCATAGTCCCCATGGTGACCTTCTGGTGACTAACAGCTGGACTATGCAAAAGACCCAAGTAAGAAGCGCCAGGCATGGCCTTAGAAAGCCATCCAATCAAATTCCTCCAATGCCCTCCTGCTTTTCACTCTGTATCTAATACACAGGGCAGGTACACACAGTAGGGATTCAGCTAGTGGTAGTTAAAGTTAAGAATCAAAGGAAGAAACCTCTTTTTTATATACATTGTGTATGGGCAGATGTGTATGCAATGGGTGTGTGTGTGTGTGTGTGTGTGTGTGTGTGTGTGTGTGTGTGTGTGTGTGTGTTCGTGTTCACATGTAAGCAGAGGCCAGAGGGCATCATTCTTCGGGAGGCACACCCCTTGGTTTTTGAGGCAAAGGCTCTCGCCAGGATCCAAAGCTGGTCAGTTAGACTAGTCTGTTTGACCAGAGAGCCTGTATTTGTCTCCTCGGCACTGGGATTGTAAGTGTGTGTCACCATGACTTCTTTCCGTGTGGGTTCAAACTCAGCATCTCGTTCTTGTGAGGAAACACGGTTGTCTGCGCTAGCCGTGCCCCCCCCCCATGCCCTTGCCCAGCCCCTTTCTCTCTGTAAGGATCACAGAGCCACACATGGCTACACAAGCCTCCATGCTTATCATTGGCCAGCTCGTCCTAATGGGTAACTAGGAGGAGGCTGCTTTAGGGGGCCCTCTGGAGTTGCCCTTCAAGAGGAGTTTCTGAGGCAAGGAATGGGTATGACTGTCCTCTGTTTTCCAGACTTCACAATGGACTAGCCACTGGGCTGTGATCTCCCACAAGCGATGCAGGCACAATCACATCCATTTGTAAGATGGGGAAACTGAGGCGCAGAGGAGGGAAATAACTTGCTCGTACTCTCTCATGGCAGGTGAGGGCAGTGAGCCTCAAGTCCAAAGTGCCTGCCTTCTGTTCCTGTCCTCTTCCCAATGCCCTCCAGCCATCTCACCAAGCAGAGTTCCCGCCCAGTGCCACAGTCCCACCCATGGTCCCCGTACCACCAGCCATCTCACCAAGCAGAGTTTCTGCCCAGTGCCACAGTCCCACCCATGGTCCCCGTACCACCAGCCATCTCACCAAGCAGAGTTCCCGCCCAGTGCTACAGTCCTGCCCATAGTCCCTCTACCACCAGCCATCTCACCAAGCAGAGTTCCCGCCCAGTGCCACAGTCCCGCCCATGATCCCCGTTCGTACCATCATCATTATCACCGTTGTCTTCTTTTCTTCACTCATTTCCATGATGTTCTGATTTTTCTGGAAAGTGATGGTGTTCTCTGCCTTCAGGGCCATGGGAGACAGACCACTGAGTGAGACTTTCACTGAATCCTGACCACCGACATCTGGGCACCATGCACAGCACCCTCAGCCACCCAGCACCTTCAGGCCACCAAGGTAGCTCTTACCACCCAATCGACCACCCCGGCATCGACCCATGCTTAGGTTTGGTTTCCTGTTGCTCTGATAAAATACTGCAACAAAACCTTCCATAGTGGCACACGCCTTTAATCCCAGCGCTCAGAAGGCAGAGGCAGGTGGATCTCTGTAAATTCAAGGTCAGCTTGGTCTATGCATAGTGAGTTCCAGGATAGCCAGGGCTACATAGGGAGATCCTGTCTTGAAAACAAAACAAAGTAAATAAACAAATATAAATACCCTGGCAAAAGCGGCTTAAGGGAGAAAGGGCTTATTCTGACCCACACACAGTGCAGGGTACAGTCTCATAGTGATGAGGACGTCACAGGACAGAAGCCTTGGACTAGTGGTCACATGACATTCATAGTTGAGGAGCAGGGAACAAAGAATGCATGTGGTTAGGTGCTCAGCTCAGTTTTCCCGCTCTGAGACATGCCAGCATTCCCTGCCTAGGGAATGATGCTGCCCACAGTGGGTGGGTATTTCTGCCTCAACTGATGTCAAGATAATCCTTCACAGACATTCACATAGGATCTAGGCAGTCTGTCTTTGAAACTCTCTTCCCAGATGATTCTTGATTATATCAAATTGACAATTAAACTATCACAGCCCAAGAGAAGGGACATGTTTCTGCAGCTGGTAGATGGGCGGATTGGGGAAACAGCTCGATGGTGGGGTGGGAAGGATGGATCCTGAAGTCTGCATTTGGAGGGCCAGATGTGAGGGGCTATAGAGCACCCCCCCACACACACACACTGATCAACTAAAGGAGGACAGAAGGAGTCCATACACAGCATGAAATTCTACTGTCCACAGCACTTCTTCTAAGCCTTTTAGTAAATTTTAGTCAGATGGAGGCATTGTGCCACCCGAGAAAAGGAACACATTAGCCTGTGTCAATCCAATGATCTCATCATTTTAAGGAGGAGGACATGATCGCATGAAATGAATAGCTTGGCATTACACAGTGAAGAAAAAAAGTAAAAAAAAAAAAAAAAAAACTTTGGTCTGATACAGAATATGGAAGGTAAAGTTCTTCTCCACTTATCCTGTCAGAGGGCAGGCAGCACCTCCTCAACCTCTGGCTCATCTCACAAGTTGCTCTGGCCACCAGATTGTTGTGAAAGGAACGTGTGTCTGGGTTTGTCCCGGCACACACTTTTCCTTTCTGGAACCCAGATGCCATGCTGGAAGGGACCCCGGGCTAAACTAAGGAGGCACGAGCCATGCAGAGAGCGGAGCCTGGCAAGTAAGAGCCCCTCCACCTCCCCCCCCTTCCCCCCACCTCCGCCTGTGTGATCCGTCTGTACAATGTAGAGCAGATGAACCACCCAGCTGAGCCCAGTCAGACTGCGGTCAGGAGAAGACAACCCCGTGAATCCTCCCCCTCCCCCACATTGGCCTGAACTAAGCTGTGTTGGGTTATTGATCGGAGTTTGGAAATGGGGGAAGCATGCTGTTTTATAATGAACAGTCAGAGATGGCTGCTCACGTGAGTAGACATTCAGGCTGAATTCCGAACAAGGATAAGAGAAAATGTTTGTTCCCTCGGACTAAGAGATCAAGTGCTCTTCTGTGCTTGGAGTTGGACTTAGCTTCCAGCACAGGGTGGGGGGCCTTGCTGCATGGGGGCCGTGAGCGCCTTCCCTGTACTGGCACTGACCTTGGGTCTGAAGGGGCCTCACTTCAACTTCACTAGGCCCATTCTATAGATGGAGAGAGTGCTCCCGACTCCCAGACTCATCCACCACATCCACACTAGTGTCACATCTACCCCTACTGGCCTCGCCTTCTCTCCTGCCTGATACTCAGTAAAGCTATCTCTAGCCTTTCTGTCCCTTTCAGAGCCCCTCCCACAAGTCACTCGGTTGTTAATGACTTTTATTGAGAACGTACTATAAGCCAAGCGCTGCTGTGCCTGCTGGGGGCTCCATTGTAAGACAAAGATTCCTGACTTATGGAAGACACTAGTGGGAGAGGCTGCTGGGATTTGAACCTGAAATGTCTCCTACAGGCTCCTGTTTGGAATGTTCCATCCCGAGCTGGTGATGCTATTAGGCGAGACTGTGCATCCTTTAGGAGGTAAAGCCTGAATGGCAGAAGTCAGTCTCTGGGGGAAGGGTGTCTGGGACACGGTCCACTTTCTGCCTCCCTATGACTGCTTCCTGGTCCTCTGGATATATGATATCTGCGACACATGCCCACTGCTACACACCGAGCTGCTCCGCCCTGCCTTCTCCACTGTGATGATGGCTGAAACCCCCTGAAACCATGAGCCAGAATAAGCCTTTCCTCCCTTAAACCCTTCAGTCCCGTCAGGTAGGATGGGGATGCAAACTAAACTAAGATGGAGGTGACCGAGGATCAAGAGGAGCTGGTGAGCGAGCACTCAGTACCTCAGACAGCTCCTAGTTGCCAGGAGAGAGAAGTTCTGCAGCAGAGCCAGGAGGGGGGAGAGCAACCCAGGAAAAGTAGGCTGAAGACTGGGTGTGGGGACACTTGCCTGTTGTCTCATCAGTTGGGAGGCAGAGACAGGAGGATTGCTACAAGCTTGATGTCAGCTGCTCTACATATTCAAACTCTAGACCAGCTATACACAAGACTGTCTGAAAAGTGGAGGGTAGGGGGAGGGAGAGGGAGGGGGAGGGAAAGGGGGGCCAGCCGCTGAGCATACCGGAGCTGTTTTGTTCTCATCCTCTCTCTTCTCTGTCACGTTGGCCTTCATGACTTCCGAGGTTCCTGCAAGCCGCAGGTTGAGGGAAAGAGGAGAGACTAGAGCATGGAGTCCTCAGGGTACCATGTTCCCATTTCTCTTTCGCCTGCCCCTCCCCCGTCCCCCTCACCCCTGCCCCCACCCCTGGGTCCCTCTACTCTGTAGCTCCTTCACCAGACCTGCAAAGCTTGGATAAATGTAAGTGAGCTTGTGTCACCAACACACACACACACACACACACACACACACACACACACACACACCGCTGCCCACCCCACCCCCAGAATCCTGCAATAAAACTCCATGTCATTAATCTTCCTTTCCACTGTGGTCCTGCCGGGTCAGCCTCCCGGCCCACCTCCCCAGCTTCATCTCCCTGGTTCTGTCCACCCTAGTCAGGTGGTTTCCTCTACTCCAGCTACTGTTCCTTGCCCACTCCCTAGGGAGCCCATTTTCAGGCCTCACCGTTGCCTACTGCTCCTGGCCTCAAGAGTAGCCCCTCCCTCATAGCTTGTTCCTGTCCTTCAGGATGTAACCCATCCATCGATGGACACTTGCCACAGCGGCTGACTGCTGTTTCCTCAACCCAGACCCCTCACTTTGCTTTGGGTGAAAGGGCGCCTGTCTTTCCAGTAGGTCCCTATTCCAAGCAATTAGGTAAAACCTCACACATTCTCCATTTCAAGGAGGGACGGGTCTGCAGCCGAAGCTCGACCATTATGAGTGTGGCATTCCCCTAACGACAGGGTGGGTGAGAGGTACTTAGTGAGGAGGGCCACTAAAAGCCTCTGTGTAAGGGGACACTGAAGGAGAATGGCTCTCTAGCCATCCGAGGTTAAGGACTCGAAGAGGATCTTGGCTGAACTTCCAGAGGCTGTTGGAGAGCTGGCCAAGAGGACAGAGAGCACCAACTGTAACAAGAGACTGGTTTCTAAGGACTATTCTCCCTTGAAGCCAACAAGGCTTCTGGGAGAAATGGCAGGTTCCAGGGAAGTCTGTCTGGTCCCAGAAAACAGGGAAAAGCAGCACTCAGAGGCAAATGGAGCATGTTGGAGGAACATGCAAGATTACATGGAGAAAGCAATGCTGGTCAAATAGGGAAATCTTATCAACATAACTAATGTATATGGTTTATTGCCTATGTTATAGACCTTAAATAAACTAGAAAACTACACAAATAAATTCATTCATAAGTTGAAAGTTTAAAGGCGTGGCATAATTGTGTGTCTTTGTATCTTTCCTTTCTTTTCTCTTTCTTTCTTTCTTTCTTGGTTTTTCACACAGAGTTTCTCTGTGTACCCCTGGCTGCCCTGGACTCACTTTGTAGACCAGGCTGACCACAAACTCACGGAGCCCCTACCTGCTTCTGTCTCCTTAAGTGCTGGGATTAAAGGCGTGTGCCACTACTACCTAGTTTTCAAACCCCTCAGCACAAGACATTACATAGGAAAAACAATGGCCATGCAGTGGGGAACCTCATGCAGGTGAGGGGGGAACCTCAGGGGGGTGAAATTCAGGCAGGGGTGGGGGGACCTCAGGCAGAGAGGGGACCTCAGGTTGGGGGAACCTCAGGCAGGGGGGAACCTCAGGCGGTGGAGGGGGGACCGCAGGTGGTGGGGGGGGGGACCTCAGGCCTGGGGAAGTGAACCTCAGGCGGTGGAGGGAGTTCGGCGGGCGGGGGGGGGGGGGACCTCAGGCGGCCCAATTGTCAGATGGGGGTGAACAACGTCAAAAACCAAAACTGATTTTTAAGTTGCCAGAGCGGGTGCAGTGAGAAAGCCAGCATGGCTGCCCTGCTCTTTCTGCCAAGACTGCAGGACCTGAATCTCATTACGAGGAACCACATTTTAGCGCGAGGTAGCCCACAACCTTACACGCATGAAGGAAACCAGAGGCAGGAAGGCCAAGAACAGAAGGAGACAGGCCAGGCCAGACAGAATAGCGAGACTCTGACTGGAGCCCGGGCCAGGAGCACAGCCCTGGGAGAGTTGGCCACACTTCAGTAAGGCGTGAGAATTCGGTACTAATGCCTTGTTTATGCTTTTTATTTTTATTTTTTTATTTTTTTTATTTATTATTTTTTTTTTTGGTAAGAAATGTGCTGAAAATGTAGAGGTGATGGGGTATCATTCGGCATCTTACTAACAAGTAATTCAGAGAAAAGAAAGATTTTAATGATGTACTTTTGACTATTCTGTGAGTTTTTTGTTTTTTTTGTTTTTTTTGTTTTTTTTTTTAATCATGTAAAAAGCATTAAGGGGCTGGAGATGGCTTTGTGGATAGAGCCCTTGCTAAGCTCAGATCCCTAGCACCCACACAGATGCAGGATGAGTATGGTGGCCTGGCAGTAATTCCAGTCTCAGAAGGCAGAGAGGGGTCCCTGGCGTACGCAGGCCGGCTAAGGCTGGCCATACAGGCAACCTCTGTGTTCAGTTGAGAGTCCCTCACTCAGTGAACATGATAAAGAGAAACCGAGAAAGACTCCTGATGTCAGCCTCAGTCATCGAAATGCATGTGTACCCACACACATGTGAACAGGCACACACGTACACATTCACCACACACACACATACACACACACACACACACACACACACACACACACACACGTATATGTATACAAAACAAAAATATTTAAAGGGCTGGGGATATGGTTCAGTTGGTAAAGTGCCTGCCATACAAACATGAGGATCTGAGTTCAAATTGCTCCCAACACACACATGAACACACACATACAACACACACACACATACCCACATGAACACATATGTACAAACACACACACATTCTGTGCCTACTCTATGACCACACTGTTCTAGGTGTACCTAATAAAAATGAACAGAGGGTCAGACGTGGTAGCACACACCTGGAACCCCAGCACTCACAAGGTAAGGCAAAAGAATCATGAGTTTCAAGCTAGCCTGGGCTACATAGCAAAATCCTATATAAACAAAATCTGCATGTGTGTGTGTGTGTGTGTGTGTGTGTGTGTGTGTGTGTGTGTGTGTCCCTCCCTCCCTTTCTGTCTCCCCCACTGAGTAAAAATAAAAAAACAGGCCTTGCCTATGCTATTCAAATGTCCCATCACCTTTAAATTAAAAATAAAATAAAACCAGGCTTGCTGGTTCATGTGTGTAATCCTAGCAGGAGGATGGCTGAAGTCTAAGACCAATCAAGACTTCAAGACTACCGGATGAATTCCAGGATACCCTGGGCTACAGCGTGAGACCCTGTCTTGGAGAAAAAGGGGAAGGTTGGGAGGGACAGAGGAAGGGAGGGAAAAACAAAAAGTGGGCAAAGGATTTGGAATAGAAGTTTCTCTGGAGAAGACATACGAATGGCCAGTTGGTGTATAAAAAGACCCTCGACATCAGACCCTTCTGTGCATCCTGGAAGTTAGCTGTTACTGTGGGTGTACTGGCTAACACAAGCTAAAGTCATCAGAGAGGAAGGAGCCTCGGTTGATGAAGTACTCCCAAGAGATCCAGCTGTACGGCATTTTCTCAATTAGTTATCAATGGGGGAGGGCCCAGCCCACTGTGGGTGGAGCTATCCCTGGCCTGGTGGTCGTGGATTCTATAAGAAAGCACGCTGAGCAATCCAGTAAGATGCACCCTACAACTCCTGCCCTGGCTGAGTCCCCATTCTGACTTCCTTCAATAGCAAACAGCAGTGTGGAAGCATAAGCCGAATAAACCCTTTCCTCCCCAACTTGCTTTTTTGGCTGTGGTATTTTGAGTTTTTTGGTGGAGCAGGTGGTGGTGGTGGTGGTGGTGGTTTAGTTTGGTTTGGTTTTTGTTTTTGTTTTGAGACAGGGTTTCTCTGTGTAGCCTTGATGTCATTAACTTACTTTGTAGACCAGGCTGGCCTCGAACTCACAGAGCCTCCCCTGCTTCTGTCTCCCAAGCACTGGGATTAAAGGGATGCAGCACCACTGTCTGGCTTGGTCATGGTATTTCATTGCAGCAATAGAACCCCTAAGAAGAATGAAGTGCTGGCCCATGCTACAGTATGAATGAAACTTGAAAACTCTTTGTTGTACGAAGTAAGCCAATCACAAAGAGCCTGAAGTCATATAACTCCTGTATAAAATATATAGACTAGGGATGTAGCTCAGTGGTAGGAAATTTGTCCAACATGTCCAATACCTTGGGTTCAATCCTTAGCACCAAAAATGTATTAGTTAATTTAAAATAAAGTCTTCAAGGCCCAGATGTAACATGCTCCTATGGTCCCATACCTGGAAGATAGAGGATTGCAAGTTTGAAGCCAGTGTGAACTACACAAGACCATGTCTCAAAATAACAATGGTAGCTGCCTTCCTGAGATGTCCTGCTGGGACTAGGAACATCCAAGTTAGACCCCTCGCTGCCTGCTGAGTCCCCCTGGGTCATACCCAACAGAGGTGAGCAAGAATGCTGTTCCCTGAACTCCATTGTCAGGCCCAAGGCTCTGCCTGCCTTCCCCAGGAGTCTTGCACCAGGAACGTCAAGCCAATGCCAGGGAAAACCAGATGGATTAAGGCCACCTTAAGAACACAGAGGCCAGGTGTGGTGGCACACACCTTTAATCCCAGCACTCAGGAGGCAGAGGCAGGGGCATCACTGTGAATTCAAAATCAGCCTGGTCTACAAAAGGAGTCCAGGACAGCCATAACTACACAGAGAAACCCTGTCTCAGAAAAAAAAAATCAACAAGAGCCAGAGTAATATACCATCACTAGATCCCAGCTGTCCTATTACAGCAAGCCCTGGGCATCCTAACACAGTCAAAGCACAAGAACATGACCTTAAATACAATTTTAAAAAGATGATAGTGACACAGAGAAACCCTATCTTGAAAAAAATAAAAGAAACAAACAAAAATAAAAAAACAAAAAAATTCTCTCCTCAAAAAAGATGATTGAGGCCTTTAAGGGGAAAACAAATAAATCTCTTAGAGAAATACAGGAAAATACAAACAGGTGAAGAAAGTGAATAAAACTGTTCAAGACCTGAAAATGGAAATAAAAGCAATAAATTAAAATTAAAAAAAACCACAAATGTGAGCCAGGTATAGTGGCACACATCTTTAATCCTAGCACTGGGGAGACAGAGGCAGGCAGATCTCTGTGAGTTCAAGACTAGCCTGCTCCACAAAGTCTTCCAGAACAACCAAGGCTACACAGAGAAGCTCTGTCTCAAAAAACCAAAAAAAGAAAAAGAAAAGAAAACACGAACGGAGGGAATCCTGGAGATCAAAAACTTAGGGAAGCATCGCCAACAGAGCACAAGCAATGGAAGATAGAATCTCAGGGGTAAGAGATACAACAGAAGAAACCAATACATTGTTCAAAGAAAATGTTAAATAGAGAAGTTTCTGACACAAAACATACAAGAAATCTGGGACACTATGAAAAAGACCAAACTAATAATAATAGGAATAGAAGAAGGAGAAGATTGCCAGCTCCAAAGCCCAGAAAATATTTTCAACAAAATGATAGAAGAAAAATTCCCCACCTATAGAAAGAGATGCCTACAAACACACAAGAAGAGTAAGAGCACCAAATAGATAGGACCAGGAAAGAAAATCCTTCTTCACATAATAATCAAAACACTAAATGTACAGAACAAAGAAAGAATATTAAAAGCTGCAAGGAGAAAATGCCAAGTAACATATAAAGGCAGATCTATCAGAATTATACCTGAGAGGCTCTAAAAGCCAGAAGGGCCTGAGATGTCTTGCAGATTCTAGGAGACCACACATGGCAGGCCACACTACTATACCAGCAAAAAAAATGTAATCACCATAGATGGAAAAAAACATGATTAACCACATAGTCTATCACAAAGCAAGCCCCAACAAGTACAAGAAAATTAAAATAGCTCCTTGTATGTTATCAGACCACCATGGATTAAAACTGGAACTCAACAACCACAGAAACAACAGAAAGCCAACAACTTCATAGAAACTGAGCAACTCTCTATACAATAACCAATGGGTCAGGGAAGAAATAAAGAAATAAAAGACTTTCTAGAATTCAATGAAAATGAAGGCAGAACATACCCAAACTTATGGGACACAATGAAAGCAGTGCTAAGAGGAAAGTTCATAGCATTAAGTGCCTTCATAAACAAAAATCGGAAAGATCTCATTATAGCAACTCAACAGCACACCTGAAATTTCTAGAACAAAAAGAAGCAGACACACGCAAGAAGAGTAGATGAGAGGAAACAATCAAGCTCAGGGCTGAAATCAATAAATTAGAAACAAAGAGAACAATACAAACAATGAACGAAACCAAGAGCCGGTTCTTTGAGAAAATCAACAAGCTAGACAAACCCTTAGCCAAACTAAAAGACAGAGACATGATATCCAAATTAACAAAACCAGAAACGAAAAGAGGGACATAACAACAGACACTGAAGAAATTCAAACAATCATTAGGTCTTACTGCAAAATCCTGTACCACAAAATGGGAGACTCTAAATGAAATGGACAGTCTTCTTTTGTGTTTTGTTTTTTGAGACAGTTTCTCTGTGTAACAGTCCTGACTGTCCTAGACTTTCTTTGTAAACGAGGCTGGCCTCGAACTCACAAAGACCCTCCTGCCTCTGCCTCCTGAGTGCTGGGATTAAAGATGTGTGCCACCTTGTCCTGCCAATTTTCTTGATAGATTCCACTTACCAAAGTTGAATCAAGATCAAATAAACAATTTAAACAGTCCTATGACCCCTAAGGAAACAGAATCAGTCATTAAAAGTCTCCCATCACCTCCCCCCAAAAAGCCCTGGGCCAGATGGTTTTAGTGCAATATTCTACCAGACTTTCAAAGAAGATCTCAAATCAACACTCCACAAACTATTTCACAAAATAGAAACAGAAGAAACACTTACAAACTCATTTTATGAGGCTACAGTCACTCTGATCCTGAAACTACACAAAGACTCAAAAAAGAAAGAAAATTTTAGACCAATTTCCCTTATGAACACTGATGCAAAAACACTCAAAAAAAATACTCACAAACCAAATCCAAAAACACATCAAAAACATCATCCACCATAATCAAGTACAATTCATCCCAGGATGCTGAGATGGTTCAATAGTTAAAAGTCCATTAATGTAATCCACCATATAAACAAACTGAAAGAAAAAGAAATACACCCAATCATCTCATAGACGCTGAAAAAGCCTTTGTCAAAATCCAACACCCATTCATGTTAAAAGTCCTGGAGAGATCAGGGACACAAGACGCATACCTAAACACAATAAAGGCCATATATAGCAAACCTATAGCCAACATCAAATTAAATGGAGAGAAATGTAAAGCAATTCTACTAAAATCAGGGACAAGACAAGGCTGCCCACTCTCTCCAATCTATTCAATAGAGTACTAGAAGTTTTGTTGTTGTTGTTGTTGTTTGGGTTCTGTTTTTTGTTGTTGTTGTTTTGTTTTGTTTTGTTTTGAGACAAGGTTTCTTTCTGTAGCCTTGGCTGTCCTGGACTCACCTTGTAGACCAGGCTGGCCTTGAACTCACAGTGATCCGTCTGCCTCTGCCTCCCCAGTGCTGGGGTTAAAGGTGTGAACCACCATGCCTGGCTAGAAGTTCTAACTAAAGGAGGTCAAAAGGATACAAATTGGAAAGGAAGATGAAATGATCGTATAAATAAGTGACCCCAAAAATTCTACCAGAGAACTCCTACAGTTGATAAACTCCTTCAGCAAAGAGGCTGGATACAAAATTAAGTAAAAAAAAAAAATCCCTCCTTTATACAAACAGTAAGTAGGATGAGAAAGAAATTAGGGAAATATCCTTCATAATAGCCACAAATAATATCTCAGTTTAACTATAACCAAGCAAGTGAAAGACCTTCAAATCTCTGAAGAAAGAAATTGAAGAAGATATCAGAAGATGGAAAGATCTCTCATGCTCATGGCCATCTTACCAAAAGCAATCTCCAGATTCAACCAAATTCCCATCAAAACTTCAACACAATTATTTACATATCTGGAAAGAACAATATTCAACTTCATATTGAAAAACAAAAAGCTCAGGATGGCTAAAACAATCCTGTACAAAGAACTTCTGGAGGTATCACCATCCCTGATTTCAAGCTGTACTACAGAGAAATAGTTATAAAAACAGCATGGTACAGGCATAAAAACAGAGAGGTTGAGGCTGGGCGTGGTGGCACATGCCTTTAATTACAGCACTCGGGAGGCAGAGGCGGTGGATTGCCATGAGTTCGAGGCCAGCCTGGTCTACAAAGTGAGTCCAGGACAGCCAAGCCTAACACAAAGAGACCCTGTCTCAAAAAAAACCAAAAGATAAAAAATAAAATAAAAAAGGTTGATGAATGGAATCCAACTGAAGATCCAGATATAAACCTGCACACCTATGGTCACTCGATTTTTGACAAAGAAACCAAAATTATACAATGGAAAAAAGAAAGCATTTTCAACAATTGGTGCTGGTCTAACTGGATGTCTACATGTAGAAGAATGCAAATAGATCCATATTTATCACCCTGCACAAAACTCAGTCCAAATGGATCAAAGACCTCAACATAAAACCAGATGCACCAATCTGATAGAAGAGAAAGTGAGGATACCCTTGAACTCATTGGTACAGGAGACAACTTGCTGAACAAAACACCAAGAGCTCAGGCTCTAAGATAAACAATAAATGGAGCCTCATGAAAATGAAAAGTTTTTACAAGACAAAGGACACTGTCAATAGGGCAAAATGACAGTCTACAGAATGGGAAAAGATTTCCACCAACCCTATATATGACAAAGGGCTAATATCCAAAATATATTAAGAACTCAATAAATTAAACACCAAGAAACCAAATAACCCAATTTAAAAATGGGGCACTGGCTAATCAGAGAATTTTCAACAGAGGAATCTCTAATGGCCGAGAAGCACTTAAAGAAATCTTTGTTCAAAGTCATTAGTCAACAGGGAAATGCAAGTCAAAATGACTCTGAGATTCTATCTTATACCTGTCAGAATGGCTAAGATAAAAAACTCAAGTGACAGCACAGGCTGACAAGGATGTGGAGCAAGGGGAACATTCCTCCATTGCTGGTGAGAACACAAACTTTTTTTTTTTGGGGTTTTGGTTTTATGATTTTTCCAAGACAGGGTTTCTCTTGTAACTTTGGCTGTCTCGGACTTGCTATGTAGACCAGGCTGGCCTTGATTGAACTCACACAGATAAGCCTGCCTCTGCCTCCCCGAATGCAGAGGTCACAGGTGTGTACTCAGTAGGAGTGAAAACTTGTACAACCACTTTGGAAATCAATTTGGCATTTTCTCAGAAATTGGGAATAGTTCTACCTCAAGACTCAGCTAAACCACTTCTGGGCATATGCCCACACCACACCACAACTATGTTCATAACAGCTTTTATTCACAATAGCCAGAAATCGGTAACAACCTTGACGTCCCTCAACTAAAGAATGGGTAAAGAAAATGTGGGACATTTACCCAATGGAATATTGCTCGGCTTTTAAAAACAATGACAGGAAATTTGCAGGCAAATGGATGGAACTAGAAAAGATCATCCTGAGTGAGGTAGCCCAGCCTGAGAAAGACACGCATGGTTTGTACTCACTTATAAGTGGATATTAGCGATAAAGTACAAGATAGCCATTCTACAATCTATTGACCCAAAGAAACTAAGTAATAAGGAGATTCCAAAGGGGGGGCGTGCTTGACTCTCACTGAGAAGGGGAAACAGAGTGAACATCCAGTGTGGAGAGAGGGAGGGAGGGAGGGAGAGAGGGAGGGAGGGAGGGAACGGGATTAAAGGTGTGCGCCACCGCCGCCCGGCAAATAAATTGATTTTAAAAATTGCAACAGTAATGATGAAAATGTATGAAAGAATGAAGGTTTACTGATGGCTAGTGAACCTCAGTGGGGCTTTCAGAAGGCTTCCTCGTCCTAGTAGATAGGCAAACATAACTATAAAGCCATGGGTTTGCTTGCTTGCTTTTTACTTTGTTGAGACAGTCTCATAACATAGGCTGGTCCTGAACATGCTGTATAACCCAGGCCAGGCCACCTACTTCTGGCCTCTCCACCTTCACCTCTTGAGTGTCAGAATCACAGCCCTGTGCCACCGTGCCTAGCAATCAGGATGTTTTCAAATCACAGACGGCATGGGGCTGGGGAGATAGGTCAGTCAGTAAAGTGCTTGTTGCACACCATGAGGACCTGGGTTCGATCCTCGTATAGCCGTCTGTGTTTGCTCTCTCGGGGCTGGGGAGTCAGACATAGGTGAATCCCTAGGGCTCTCTAGCCAGCCTCTGGCCTACTTGGTGAGCTCCAGGTCAAGGAGACACTCTGGTGGTCTCAAAACACAAGGGGGATGGCCTCCTAAGGAGTGACAGCTGAGGTTGACCTCTGTACACACACACACACACACACACACACACACACACACACACACATCACATCACAACACGGCATTGATGCAGGAACAAAAAAGAAATATTGGTTGATCCAGATGTGGTGTCAAACCCTGGAATCTCTCCAGCTGAGATTGAGAACTCAGCTTCATCCTCCAGTGTGTAACTAGTTTAAGGCCACCGTGGGCTACATGAGACCTTCTCTCCATAAAACATGGCAGAAATACCAACTGAGAGACTACACAGCAGCAGACCTCCTGCATCTCAGATCTCTACTGAGGAGACCAAGCTGAGCCTAGAGTTTCCTTGCTCCTCTGGCCAGACTTCAGCCTAGGGAGTCAAGAGCAAGACATTCTGTATGGGGCATGTGACTAGTGGTGGATTCAGAACTTGAAGAGAAAAGAAGGACCATTCATTGCCTGGTGGAGCACATCTTTGATCCCAGCACTGCAAAGGCAGGACATTTCTGTGAGTTCGAGGCCAGCCTGGTCTATAGTGGGTCCAGGACAGCCAGGGCTACATAGTGAGACCTTGTAAAAAAAAAAAAAAAAAAGGAAGGATTATCATATTACAGTTAAATAAATTGACACCCAGCTGGGTGTGGTGGCGCACGCCTTTAATCCCAGCTCTTGGGGGGCAGAGGTAGGCTGATCTTCATGAGTTCGAGGCCAGCCTGATCTACAAAGCAAGTCCAGGACAGCCAAGGCTACACAGAAAACCCTTGTCTCAAAAAAGCCAGAGAGGGGCTGGAGAGATGGCTCAGTGGTTAAGAGGGCCACCTGCTCTTCCAGAGGTCCTGAGTTCAATTCCCAGCAACCACATGGTAGCTCACAACCATCTATAATGGGATCTGGTGCCCTCTTCTGCAGATAAAGCAGTCAAATAAAATAAATCTTTAAAAAGAAAAAGAAAAAAAGAACACATTTAAAAAAAACAGAGAGAGAGAGAGAGAGAGGAGTTGACACCCAAGGAGGCTGAGTCCCAAGTCATACAGCTGTCCAAGGTTCCAGTTAGAGCACAGTAATTACCACTGTGCTGTGACTGCTATCTGCTCACTTCTCATCCCTCTCCACTACCTTCCCTGCCTTACGGTTCTGAAGAATGTCCTTCCAGGCAGTGTCCTTTTCCCTACTCACCCTCAGGGGGGCTTCGGAAAGCTGTGGCACCCTGCAGGCTGTCCCACTTTGCCAGATCCTCCTCCAGGGGCATGGTGCGGATGCTGTTGTCCTCAGAGTAATCTTGCTGGCTGCTCAGGGTCAAGGTGGAGGTGTCGCTCACCATGAAGCTGGAGTCCATGCTCAGGGACTCAGAGCCCAGGATCAGCGTCATGCAGGAAGATGGAGAGAGAGCGGAGTTGGGTGCTCGGGCACTTGAGTACAGGCTGAGACCTTCACTGGAGCCGGGAATCAGGCTGGCACGTGAGGGCTGTGTGACTGTCCCATTCAAACCAGACCTGGCTTGGCTGTTGGAAATCACACTGATGGACCCCTTGGAGCCTGTGTTCCAGGATGTACCAAAGGTTTCTTTGGAGACAGATGCAAAAATAGTATGTGAAGTCAACGTGATGGCCTCGTTCAGGTTTGAAACTATACCCAGGTTTGCCTTGGAGATGTTCCCAGAGCGCGAACGGTCCAAAGAGGTGTTAGAGGGTAGAAGAAGAGGCACCTGAGAGCCCTGCCTGGAGATGCTATGAGTCCGGACCAAGGCTTCTCTGGAGAGAGCCCTTACAAAGAGGTTTGGCTCAGGCCTGGAAGGATTAGAGTTACTCTGACCCAAATCAAAAACCTTGCTTGAGAGGGACTTGGAGGCATCCTCAGAACTTGGGCTAGAAGGATTCTCTGGACTCAAAATAGTGGCCTGGGTAGAGCTGGGCCTTTGAACTGGTTGTGAGTCTGGGCAGAGAGTCCCTGCTGAGTTGGGCCTGGAGACATGGTTCAAACTCTGGTCTGCAGCATCCACAGAGTAGCTGTTGACCTGGATGGAGGGCGGAGCTGTGGTCCCACTGGTGTTGGGGCTGGGAGTGTCACTAGACACTGGGCCAGGGACCCCGTCTGGGTCAGGACCCAGAGATGGATGAATTACTGGATTGAGAGCCAAGCCATGTACCGGGAGAGGAGCAAGGGCCAGGTCTGGGGTGGGCCTGGGCGCGGTGCTGGACATTATTCCTGGGACCTCACAGGAGTTGGGACTTGGTGTCTTCTCTAGGTCTTCACGGAGAATGAGGCTAGCACCCCGGCTCAGGGCCATGTCCACTCTGGAGGCCTCTCAGTACCACTGTCAGTTTTCTCCAGCTGCTGACTGTAGGGCTCCCTGCAGCATTCCTGGGAGAGAAGATGAACGTAGCCTGCTGGAACCCTGTCGTAGAGGGGCGCCTCTTGCTGTTCCCAGTACCCCCTTCCAACTTCACCACACCCCAGTCCCCTTTTCACTGTCTCCGTTTTGTGTCATGGATATTGGCCTCCTAATTGCATCCTGCTCCCCCTCACCTCATGTCCTGAACTGCCTTTGGCTTGGTACCTCCCACGGCCCCTTGCCAACCTCAGCTCTCCATAGCAAAATATGTATTCCCCCTTTCATTCTAATGACTGACTGAGCCCTGTGGGAGACAAGTTCTAAGTGTCAAGAGCTACGGTTATTTTAGCCAGACATGGTGGCTCACCCTGTAACCCCGGCATTTGGGAGGTTGAGGGAGGAAGGATAATTCAAGGCCAGCCTGGGCCATTAAGATCCTGTCTCCAGGGCTGGAGAGATGGCTCAGAGGTTAAGAGCACCAGCTGTTCTTCCAAAGGTCTTGAGTTCAATTCCCAGCAACCACATGGTGGCTCACAACCATCTATAATGAGATCTGCTGTCCTCCTCTGGTGTGCAGGTGTACATGCAGGTAGGATACTGTATACATAATAAATAAATAAAAATAAAGAATAAATTTATTTTTTAAAAAAGATCCTGTCTCCAAAAACTGTACATAAGTAAGAAAGAACAGGACATAAGGAAGGGAAAGGGAAGAGGAAATAGAGAGAAGGAAAGGAAGAAGAGGAGGAAAAGGAAGGGGGAAACTGTATCTTGGACCCCAAAGCATCTCTAACTCCCCAGTCAGTGCCAAGCACCCAAGTCAGTCTATAAACAGGCAAATAAGCACTTAAAGGTTGAAAGAGGATAAGGTACTTTGTCATGTGTTACCCAATTCTCAGCCAGCCCCCTGTGACCTCAGTTCACCAACAAGGCTCCCTGGGTCTTGGGACAAACCCCTAAGTCACTATAACTGCTCTGCTTGTGGTCACAGGCCAGAGCCTCAAAGGCCCCTTTGGCAGAGCATCTTATAGCCTGGCAAGAGACCACACAACTTACTTGTCCAACAATCTAACCGTGGGTGAATTCCCCAATCCACTGGATCCCACCACTGGGCCACCCTCCCCCATAGGATCTCTTACCTGTCAGCATGGTGTTCTTAAGCAGTGGGCCCCTGGGAAGACATACAAAGAAAATCAAGTCAGGGCAAGAGAGACCCTCTGGCTAAACTCAACTATGGCTTTCCTGTTGTCCTTAGAACAGAGTTCCTAGTTGTTAGTAGGCCCTAAAGGGCTCTTCTGTATCACCTCGCACGGCCCTCCTAAAGCCTCCCAATATCCTCCCCTTCTCCCACTCCACCTTTGCAGGTCTGGGCCTTCCACGGGCTGAGTTCCTCTCTTCCATTTCCCTACTCCAGCCACCACTTAAAGCTTCTCCCTTGTAGGGTCCCTACACAGGCGAAGGCCACCTGTAAGCTCTCAGAACAGCCTGCTGGCTTCCTCTTTCCTGGCACACACATCTGGCTTCTCTGCCAGGCAAGAAACTCGATAGCAGCAGAGACTGCCTCTGCCTTGCTTGCTTACAGCTGGTTTCTATGATGTCCGGCCTGGCACCTGCACACAGCAAGCTCTCGGTAACATTTGGGTTCTCATCTTACCTTCTTCAATATGGCTTTGCTCATCCGTTCCCTCACTTAGCTCACCTCCTGTCCCTTCCACTTCTTACTTGCTCATGTACTTGTCCTGAATCATTTGTTCATCCCACCAACCTGCATCTACAACATGGCTCGGCCCTGGAAAGGCCAGACACTTGAAGTCATGTAGTCCCAAGTCATAGATCAGCTCATCTTACTAGTGTGAGGGAATGGCCCTGGACACGGGACTTTCCCCCACCAGCCCTGTGCTCTTCCATAGCTCCCCGTCTTATGGGAGTGTGAGCCTGCAGGAGGCTTTCCTTGGTTACTCTTCCTATCCTTTTTGCTAGAGGCTGTGGCAAAGGACAACCAGGACCTTGATGCCAGGGGGAGGCCACATATATCCCTAAGACCTGGTGTCTGCAAAGCAGGATGAGCAACCTTACCATTGCCAGAAAAATCTACTTCACCTGTAGCCAAGGAGTTGGAAATGTTGGGGCTCCTTGGTTTGAGTCCCTCACCAAAGCCCTGGTCTTTTCCTCCTTTTATTTTACCAGGGACCTATGTTTGCTCTTCACCTTTTTTCTATCTCATATACACAGATGCTTGCACATGCACACACACACACACACACACACACACACACACACACACACACACACACACACACCATAGTTATCAAAGGGAGGCCTTTTTGACCTGAAGTAATGCAGACTAGTGTGGCCTGTGAGACAGTGAATAGAGGACAGGTTGACAGGACAGAGCAACTCTCCCTGACACTTTCTTCTCCCTCAGCCCTCCTCTTCCATCCTGCCACAGGTGGGCAAGTCTTCAGAGAATCTTCAAAGTAGGAGGCAATTCATGGCTTGCCCTCCACCACATGGGTAATGCTCAGCAGGGAGTGGTGGCGCACGCCTTTAATCCTGGCCTTTGAGAGACAGACGTGGGCAATCTCAGTGAGTTCCAGGCCAGCCTGGTCTATGTAGCAAGTTCCAGGCTGGTCATGAGCTGCATAGAAAGACCCTGTCTCAAAAAATTAAGGGGTGGGAGTGGGCAAAGGGGTGATTGGCGACACATCTCATCAGTTAAGAGACTTCCTGGCTCTCTTCCGAAGAACCAGATTTGATTCTCAGTGCCCACATGGAGACTCACAACCATCGGTAACTTCAGTTTCAGTTGATCTGACACCCTCTTCTGGCCTCTGCAGACACCGCATGCACACGTGGTACAAACATAATTCAGGCAAAACATCAATTTACATAAAATATTTTTTAAATTAATCTTTAAAAAAGGGAGGAGCAGATCACACATCTGTAATCCCAGCACTTGAGAGGTACTTCACAGCCAGCCTGGATTACACAAGACCTTTCTTTATAAAAACAAACACAGAGCTGGGCAGTGGTGGCACACGCCTTTAATCCCAGCATTCGGGAGGCAGAGTCAGGTGGATCTCTGTGAGTTCAAGGCCAGCCTCATCTACAAAGCGAGTCTAAGACAGCCAGGGCTACACAGAGAAACCCAGTCTCAAAAAAACCTAAAAAAAAAAAAAAAAAAAAAAAAAGCACTACAGTGCCTGTATTTAATGTCCATATTTTGATGAGTTTGGACATATGCATGCATATAGAATTCCATCATCACAACCAAAATACTAAACATATCCCTTCCAGAATGTTCCTGTTTCAGTGATCTCTATTTAAGAGTGATAATATGGGGCTGGAGAGATGGCTCAGAGGTTAAGAGCACTCACTGCTCCTCCAGAGGTCCTGAGTTCAATTCCCAGCAACCACATGGTGGCTCACAACCATCTATAATGTGATCTGATGCCCTCTTCTGGCCTGCAGGTGTACATGCAGGGAAAGCACTGTATATATAATAATAAATAAATAAATCTTAAAAAAAAAAAAAAAGGTGACACTATGTATGTAAGAACATTTACCACACCACATTACAGACACACCTGTAATCCCAGAACTAGAAAACTGAGGCAGAAGGATGACCATGAGCCCAAGGGCTAGCCTGGAATACCCAGTGAGTCCCAGGATAGGCTGGGCTACAGAGAGGGATCCTGTCTGAGCTAGGTGTGGTGGTAGAGCACTCTGATCCCAATGTTCAGGAGGATGAGAACAGAGATCACAAGTTCAAGGCCATCCTGGGTGCCGAGTAAGACCTTGTTGCAAACAACACCAAAGTCAGGCATGGTGGCTCACACCTATACTTGGGATTCAGAAATAAGAGAAACACTGGGAGTTTGAGTCTTGCTAATGAGTTCCAGGCTAGCCCATGATACAGAGTATGACTCTAATCTCAACCAAAAAAAAATAAAATAAAATACATCGTGCATTTCCTTAGCGTGTGTTCTTCCGATATCCCCCAAAATACATCCTCTAAGCAATGACTCCCATTCCCT
The DNA here is from genome assembly GCF_903995435.1 of Acomys russatus. Classification (NCBI taxonomy): domain Eukaryota; kingdom Metazoa; phylum Chordata; class Mammalia; order Rodentia; family Muridae; genus Acomys; species Acomys russatus. The sequence continues at coordinate 5,248,995 of NC_067165.1, forward strand.
CCTCTCCCCAATAACCACATTTTGAAAAGCTTGTCTGAGGTACTCAGTACAGTAGGGACAGAAGACGAATCACTAAGGTCTTAGTCCATCGAGGCATGAGGGTGCAGGCCTGTACCAGAAAAGCAGAGGGACCAGACTGTCTGTCACCTGTCACCCTCTGTGCACAGCAAGTTCCTGGATTGCATGCTCAAAAAAAAAAAAGGAAGAAAGAAAGAAAGAAAAGAAAAAAAGTAAACCTGGAGAGAAGGCTCAACAGTTAAGAGCACTGACTACTCTTGTGGAGGAGGGCCTGTATTTACTGCCCATCCTTGGATGGTCACTCACAACCATCTGTAACTCAATTTGAGGAGCTCCGACTCCCTCTTCCAGCCTCCACAGGCACCAGATATGCACATGGTAAAACTTACATGCATGCAGGTCAAACATACATACATATGAAATACAAATAAATCAGCTGGTCATGGTGGTGCACACCCAGCACTCAAGAGACAAAGACAGGCAGAGCTCAGTGAGTTCAGGACCAGCCTTGTCTACATAGAGAGTTCCAGACCAGTTGGAAGTGCATGGTGAGACCTTGTCTCAGTAGACGATAAATAAATCTATAAAAACATATACTCAAATGACAGTACATGCTGGCAAGGATGTGGAGAAAGGGGAACACATCTTCATTGCTGGTGGGAGTGCAAACTTGTACAACCACTTTGGAAATCAATCTGGAGCTTTCTCAGAAAACTGGGAATAGGGCTACCTCAAGACCCAGCTGTTCCACTTCTTGGAGTATACCCAGAAGATGCTCCACCACACAACAAGGACATGTGCTCAACCATGTTCATAACAGCCTTATTCATAATATCCAGAACCTGGAAACAAGCTAAATGTCCCTCAGTCAAAGAATGGATAAAGAAACTGTGGTATGTTTACACTATGGAATACTAGTCAGCTATTAAAAACAAGAAAAAACTGAAATTTATGGGCAAATGGATGGAGTTAGAAATGATCATCCTGAGTGAGTTAACCCAGACCCAGAAAGACTCACATGGTATATACTCACTTATAATTGGACACTAGCCCAAAAGGAATGTCCCATGAACGTCTTCACTTACTGGGCAATTGGGACTCTAAGTGAGAGAAATATGAGAGAATGGGGAAATAGAAGGATCCAGAGGGTCCTAGAAACCCACAAGGAGAGCATCAGAGGGGTCTGCTCAACCTACTGCACCAACCAAGGAAAATACTGCAGTAAACATTGAACCCTATTCAGATCTAGCCAATGAACAAGACATTCTCCACAGTTCCGTGGAGAGCGCGGAACTCTGGTACCCCATATTTGACCACTTCCCCTTGGTGGGGAGGCCTGGTGGCACTCAGAGAAAGGATAAGCAGGCTACCAGGATGAGACTTGATAGGCTGTGACCATATCGTGGGGAAAGAGATCCCCTTCTGTCACAGACCTAGGGGAGGGGAATAGGGTGAAAGAGGGAGGGAGGGAGGAATGGGAGGATACAAGTGAGGGGATAACAATTGAGATGCAATCTAAATAAATTAATTTTAAAACATATAAAATAAAAATGCAGTTAATATGAGCAACAGGGAAAATAGCAGACTCTTGAGGACAGGAACAAAGTAACCAACAATCAACTGGTCAGAATCTTATAAGGAGAAAACGGTGTTGAAAAGCACTCAAAGTAATAATGGCTGAAAACATCCCAAATAAAAGATAAAACCATATAGATTCAGAAAATGGGAGTGAACCTGGGGTAAGCCTAAAGAAGTGCAGGCTAAAAATACTAAAAACAACAACCACAAGAGTGTTTGTTTGTTTGTTTGTTTTTATGCTTAGTTGGTTAGTTGGTTTGGTTTCTTTGCAACAGGGTTTCACTATGCAACCCAGGCTGCCTTTAAAACTGCTATGTAGCCTAGACTGGCCTTGAACTGGTGATCGTCCTGCCTGAGCAACTGAGGGCTGGGATTGAAGGCGTGCACTACCTTGCCTGACCACCATTAAAAAGAACTCCTGGGCGCGCAGCCCTAGAACATCCACCTATGGATGAACAGCCATGTGAATGACAGCAAGGGTCTGTTGGCCCTCGGCCTCCGGGCTTCTTTCAGCAGAGGGGCCCCCTCAGGCCACAGGCAGTTCCCTCTGCCTCTCCAGCCACATCCATCCCCTGCCCTGGCCTTGAACCTGCTTTCCAACCATTCTCAATGACTGAATGAGTGAATGACAGCTCTTCAAAACAGATACCGCTGCCCTCGGTCCCTGGCACATTCATTGAGACTGTTCCGGCATCTGGCAGTTTTTAAGCGCCCAGCAAGTGGCAGAGGGGGGCTTCTCAACCCTCACTTCTCACACACACACACACCACCACCACCACCACAAAGATTCCTAGGGGTCCCTCAGTGGGAAAAGCATCTTCCTAATTCTCATCCCATTCCTTCTGCCAATCTTGGGCCACCTTCAGCCATCCGCAAGTGTCCGTCCACACACCATGCTTCTCTGAATGAGAAAAAAAAGCTCTAGCCCTCGATCCTCTGCACTTGCCCTCCCGAGATCTGTGGCATCCCCTCTAGGCCTGCTTAGTTCCTCTTCCCTGTTCTCCCGACTCTCTGCTTTCAAGACTGATAGGTTTCTGTGAGCCTTGAGCTGCTGGTGTGTTACCTCCACCTGGGCATCCACATGGCAACAGAAAACTCAACTTTAATCCAAAGGTATGAAGTAACAACTGTGGGATTATAGCCAGGTGGGGAGACCTTTACCTAGCAGGGCTTGGGGTCAAGGTAGTAAGTGCCTTGTGGAGGCCACGCAGGCTGACCCCTCCCTTGGTACTTTCCCAGAGCCACCCTTCAGCTTACCTGGGCTCCCCCGCCCCCCACAGCCCAGGCTGGGCTTATAGTCTTTGTGAGGTCACCATGATCCAGAAGTTTCCCAGCCAATAAGATTCCTGCTCCTGCTCCTGCTCACACAATGGAGAGGAGCGAAGGAAGAGATGTGTCTTCTTCAGACCCCCAACTCCACAGAGACAGGACCTGACTCAAACAAAGGCTGAGTCTCAGTGGGACTTCAAAGCACCCCAGAACATCTCCTGTGACCTTATACCCCTGTTTATCTTGGGGTGACAGTTGCTTTGGAACCAGGCAATCTGTGACAAGAAAGGCCAAAAGCCAGAGACATCAAGAAAGCGAGCCCTTGATCTTTTCCCTGCTCCACCCCGTTTCATCCGAGGACTGATAAAAGTGTGGAGCAGGGTACAGTGGAGGGCAGGGCCCCGAGATGCACACCCTGTGTGACCTAGATTCTGTGGTGAGGAAGTTAAGGCCCTATAGCTATCTTGCCCAAGAGCATACTTTTAATGATGAATAGTAACTAAAATGGTTCGGATTCGAGAGACAAAATAGAAACACTTTTAAGGCACCACTTACAAAATGAGAGTGAAACTCTGCGTGATGTCGTATTCTTGTTTGGACTCAGAGCAGTAAATCTCGGTACCCTCAGATGTGAGGCACTGTTTGTTCAGAGACACGCTATCCAAGAACTGGTCTCATCAGACTAGCTCTGTGTCTTCAGCGTCCTCAGCTCGTCAGTGAAAGATAGGCATGATTTTTGTCTTGTTCGTTTTTTGTTTTGTTTTGTTTTCAAGACAGGGTTTCCCTGTGTAGTCTTGGCTGTCCTGGGCTTGCTTTGTAGACCTGGCTGGCCTCAAACTCACAGCGATCCACCTGCCTCTGCCTCCTTAGTGCTGGAAATGAAGGCGTGCAGCCATCACACCCGGCCTGACATACCTTTTTTTCTTTAAGATGTATTTATTCACTCTTTATACAGTACCCTGCCTTCATATGCCTACAGACCAGCAGAGGGCACCAGATCTCATTATAGATGGTTGTGAGCCACCACGTGGTTGCTGGGAATTGAACTCAGGACCTTTGGAAGAACAGCCAGTGCTCTTAACCTCTGAGCCACCATTCCAGCCCCATGGCCGACATTCTTGAATGCTCTCCTTTTCAACTTTGGACTCACTCTTCCTGGCCTGACTTCAGCCCTCTGTCCTTCCTGTTCCTGCCCACACCCCATCCCTGCTCCTGTTCCTTTCTGATGCTTCAGCAGATCCAGAATTCCTCCTCGCTCCTCCTTCCCCACAGCCTAGGAACATGGCTAGGTTTTCTCTTGCCAGAAATGTCCTTCCTAGTCCTGAAGAGATGGCTCACTGCACTGGCTGCTCTTCCAGAAGACCCAGGTTTGATTCCCAGCACCCACACAGTGGCTCACAACGATGTGTAACTTGTTCCAGAGGAACCTATGCCCATTTCTGGTTTTCTTGGGCACCAGCAAGATTTCTCTGTGTAGCCTTGGCTGTCCTAGACTCGCTTTGTAGACCAGGCTGGCCTCGAACTCACAGCAGTCCACCTGCCTCTGCCTCCCAAGTGCTGGGATTAAAGGCGTGTGCCACCACACCTCAGCAATAAAGTCCTTCTTTAGCCATGACACACACCTATAATCCCAGCACTGAGTTCAAGGCCAGCATGAGTTATAAAGTGTATTCCTGTCCTGGGTGGCATAAGACTGTAATCCCAGTGAGACAGGAGGATTACAAATTGAATAAGCTACAGAAAATTCAAGGCAACCTTGGCAATTTAGTGAGAGACTGTCTCAAAGGTTAAAAAAAAAAAAAAGAGCTTAAAGTTAAGTTCCATCATAGAGAGCTTATCTAGCATGTGTGAGGCTCAGGGTCTAATCCTAAGAACTACAGAAGAGGAGGGTCCTTCCTGCCAGGCTACCGGTGCTGGCAGTGTGAACTTGGTCGTGTCTGCAGCTTCCCTGCCATCCGTGGTACAGCAGACAGGCTCTCTGCTGTGACAATTAAACACAGAAGCAGCTTCCTGCCACTAGGCCAAGGCAACCTGATTTATGGCTATATCTCATATCTAGTACCTTCAATAAACTAGCACATAGAAGCCTCACAGACTTTCACTTTATAGAAAGGCCATATCTCCCGCAATGAATTAAAGTAAGACATTTCCTTTACTTTGCACTTGGCGTTAAGAAGTATCCCTTAACTCTAGATGAGAGAAGCATGGGAGAAGAGCAAAGTAGAAGGATCCAGAGGGTCCTAGAAACTTACAAGAAGAACATTATAATAGGCAGATTTGGGCCCAGGGGTCCTGCTCAAACTATGGCACCAGCCAAGGACAATACAGGCCGTAAACTTCAAACCCCTACCCAGATCTAGCCAATGGACAGGACATTCTCCACAGTTGAGTGGAGAGTGGAGTATGACTTTCATACATACTCTGGTGCCTCATATTTGACCATGTCCTTGGAGGGGGAGACCTGGTGGCACTCAGAGGAAGGACAGCAGGCTACCAAGAAGAGACTTGATACCCTATGAGCATATAAAGGGGGAGGAAGTCCCCCCTCAGGCACAGTCATAGGGGAGGGGTGTAAGGGGAAAATGGGAGGGAGGGAAGAATGGGAGGATACAAGGGATGGGATTACCATTGAGATGTAACAAGAATAAATTAATAAAAAAAAATACATATCCCTACTTCTGGGTGTAATGGAGCATGCCTTTTTAATCCCAGCACTTGGGAGGAGAGCCAGGCAGGCCTCTGTGAGTTCAAGGCCATCCAGGTCTACAGAGTGAGCTCTAGAACCCTATCTAAGATACAGCAGAGGAGAGAAACACTGAGGTAGCCATCCTCCTGCCTCTGCGTCCTGAGTGCTGGGATTAAATGTGTGGCCACCATGCCTGGCTCTTACTTTCTGTTAACAGCCACCTGCTATCAACTACCTATATATGACCTAGCATCTACTTGACTTTTCCATGAAAGTCTCAGAAAGTGTCACTTTGACACATTAGGCCCCCCAGTGGCTCTAACACTGAATACCATCAGACAGCCTCTACCCTGCTCCCTACCCTGCCTGCCCTAGTCCCAACTGAGTTCTATAAATAACAGGGATGCTTTTCCTGGGATTATAAAATCCACAAAGCCTTTTTCGTTTGGGAAAGCTCAAACTCATGATCCCAAGCCACGCTTGTTCATGTTTGTCACAGAATAGGTGGTTTTCTATTTTCCTAGTTCTAGGGATGCAACTGGAGGGAATTTGCCTGCTAGGAGAAGTGTGTGACCTCTGAGCTGCTCCTCAGCCCTCTTTTTACTTTTTACTTTGCAAATCCAGTCTAAGTTGCCCAGACTGGATTTAAACTCACACTGTAGCCCACACAGGCCATGAACTCGTGGTCCTGCACCTCAGCCTTCCTGGTAGCTACTATTACAGGCTCGCACTAGCAGGCTCAGCTCTTTAGAGTCTTCCCTTCTTGTTTGAAGCCTGGGAACTAATCCCAGAGCTCACTGCCTGCTAGACAAGCACTCTACCACTAAACCGCAGGCCAGAAGAACATTTTTTTTTTCTCATAGTAACTCATGTCTCTGTGATCATTGGCCAGGTTTCTAGCTGGTGTCCCAACTCCTCTAGCCACGTATATCCTGCATATCCACCTATGTCCTATATATTCTATATCAGGGGACTTGTTTGATGACAAATTCCTCAACGTCTCCCCACTGATACAGGGGTCACTCTACAGCCTGCCTTTACCTGCCCATCCAGCTGGTCCCTGCTCCCATGCATCCATCCATCCATCCATCCATTCATTCATTCATTCTTTATTTATTTATTTATTTATTTATGTTTTTGTTTGTTTGTTTGTTTTGAGTCTCACTATATAACTGTGGGGGAGGGAGAGCTGGAGTTACTATGTGGGCCAGGCTGGCTTCCGACTTAAAGAGATAGGCCTACCTGTGCCTCCTGAGTGCTGAGTTTCCAGGCATGTACCACCAGCCCTGGCTTTATTTTGTTCTTTGAGACAGGATCTCTCTGTAGCCCAGGCTAACTCATGATCCTCCTGCCTCAGCCTTTGTACTGTAGCATCATATACATGCAGAGAACTTAGCACGCTGTATCATGACTGATGAAGTCCTTCCTTTTTAATTTATTTATTTTTATTTTATGTGCATCAGTGTTTTGCCTGCATGTATGTCTGTATGAGGGTGTCAGATCTTGGAGTTACAGACAGTTGTGAGCTGCCATGTGGGTCCTGGGAATTGAACCCGAGTCCTTTAGAAGAACAGTCAGTGTTCTCGACCTCTGAGCCATCTCTCCAGCCCCAAATTTTTCTTTAAATAATTTATTTATTTTTATTTTATGGGCATCAGTGTCTTGTCTACATGTATGTCTGTGTGAGGGTGTCAGATATTGGAGTTACAGAGAGTTGTGAGCTGTTATGTGGGTGCTTGGAATTGAACCCGGGTCCTTTGGAAGAGCAGTCAGTGCTCTTAACTGCTGAGCCATCTCTCCAGCACCATCTGGTGAATTCTTAATGAGGACACAGAGGGCCAGCATCTGGATATAGACAAAGCACTTTGTGGGGCTAGGGATATGGCTCAGTGAACAAGCCATATGGGCATATGCTATTCTGTCAAATCTTGATCTGATTTGTCACTTTTTCTGCCACTCAATTAGACATCACTTTTTTTCTTTTTTTCTTTCTTTCTTTTTTTTTTTTTTTTTTTTTTTTTTTTTTTTTCTGTTTGGTTTTTCGAGACAGGGTTTCTCTGTGTAGCCTTGGCTGTCCTGGACTCTCTCTGTAGACCAGGCTGGCCTCAAACTCACAGAGATCCGCCTGCCTCTGCCTCCTGAGTGCTGGGATTAAAGGCGTGCACCACCACACCTGGCTTAGACATCACTTTTTCTGCCACTCCATTAGACATCACTTTCAAACACGGTGCTTCCTTCTACAAACTCACTTTTCCTTCATTGTTTGGGATTAAAGGCATGTACCACCATGCCTGGACCTAAGCTTTTCTTTACCTGAAACTTGTTCTATACCAGGCTGGCCCTCAACTCAGACCTGCTTGTCTCTGTCTCCTGGGTTAAAGGCGTGTTTGTATTCCAGCCGGATCACATGGACCTAGAAGATCTTTGGATGTCATCTCTTGCCAGAGCAGCCATGTTCTAAATTAAAATTCCTCTACAATAAATTGTTGCTTTAAAAACAAAAAATTCCAATTGTTCAGATTTTACCCAAAAAACACTCAGAAGCCAGATGCTGGGGTGAAAACCTGCTAGCTCAGAGAGGCAGAGCGAGCACCCAGCTGACCTTCCTACTCAGCCCTCATCTCAGAGGAAAAAGCCCAAAAAGCTCACTAGCTCAGCTGACAGCCCAGCAGGAAAAGGCCAAAAAGCTGAAAGTAAGAAAGCTTGCTAAATCAAAGTTTAAAAGCCCCTTCTTTTTATCCTTGCTGTCCTAAATACCTTTCCACCACACCAAACAAGAAATATGTTTTTACAGTTCACAATCTCAGGGTTCATAATGGGATCAAATTGACATCTGAAGAAAGACACCCTGAGTTGATCCGTGGCCTCCCCACATGCACACACAGGCACATGCATATACATCCAAATGCATGTACACCGACACATGTACATAGACACAAAATAGAGTTTAATTTTTTCATTTTTAAATTATGTTTACTTTGTGGGGAGTGGGAGTACATGTAGAAGTCAGAGGACAACTTGCAGAAGCTGCTGTCTCTTTCCACCATATGGGTCCTAAAAATTGAACTCAAGTTGTCAGGGTTCTTGGCAAAGACCTTTTACCCATTAAGCCAGCTTGCTCACAAAAAAAAAACAACTTAAAATTTTTTTTGCTTTTGGTTTTGGATTTTTTGTTTGTTTGTTTTTGTTCTGTTGGCTTTTTTTCAGGATATGGTTTCTCTGTATAACCACCCTGGCTGTCCTGGACTCACTTTGTAGATCAGGCTGGCCTCAAACTCACATAGATCCACCTGCCTCTGCCCCCAGAGTGCTGGGATTAAAGGCACGTGCTACCACACCCGGCACTTTTTAATGTTTTTAAAGCTGAGCTTTGGGATTTTTCCACTGGTATTTATTCAACCCGGTATTAAATATAACCCTAAAACAGTGCCCTTCCATTGTCACTTGGGGTGGACAAGAAGAGACCAAGTAGAGGCAGTAGGGCCTGTGCTTACATGTGGCACAGACGTTGCTCAGGACAAAGTCTTCTGCAACAGGAACTGTTTGGCAGTGGTCTTGTCACAAGAAATAAACCTCTTGGAAAAGCAAAAACTATACTCCATTTGTTGTCACTGCTAACAAATGCAAAAAAAAAAAAAGCCCTTATCTACCCACTCCCTTGTCACCTGTACCCTGCTGTCCCTTAACCTCTAAGGCCCAGCTCCACTGCACACCTCTCACAGCTGCCTCTTTGAAGCCTAGGAGTTCCCTGGCCTGTGAGACTGGGGCAGTCCTTAACTCTTTTCCTCCTGTTGCTCCTCGAACCCTCTCTGTCTGAGCAATTTAGCCCTGCCCATTGAACCGCTGCCCCAGGGGTGGCCTGCGCTCCCGCAGGTTCACAGGCCAGGACTATCAGCTCCCATCCCAGCCCTATCAGCCATCATCTCAGATAAAAGGAAATCCATGTCCCTAGGGCAGATCTAATCTGCTCTTGTCACCAACCCTGACATGACCCAAGGGGTTCCCTGGAGCCGAGCAGAAAGTTCTAGATTGAGGGGAGTAAAGACATGGCCCAATGCAGCTGCTTCCTTTCACATAGGGGTAAACCAAAGCCTGGACGGACACTTTGGCTTGCTCTAGGCCACCAGGAATGGCAGACCAGCTAGCACAGAACCCTAGCCTCCTGCACCAGGCAGGGGTCAGGGCTCTCCCCAATGCTCCACTGTTTCCTGAAGTGCTCGAAGGTCATCTGAGGGGTGGCAGGATTTTCTGCTGAGTCTGATAAGATACAGCATGGGGAGGGAGGTGAGGGCTGGCAAGAGGGCAGGGCTTCTGAGCTCTCTCCACCCAGGCTGCAGGAGTGGCCAGACCGGAGGGCTAAAGACTGCCTGCAGGCTCCTGCCTCCTGCCAGATTCTCAGCTGCAGGGAGCCTCAGGAGCTGCGATTGTGGAATCTCTCTTCAGCGAGGGTCAAAATGTCCTGCAGGAAGTGGTGCTCACAAAGCCAGGCCAAGTGGATCGTTGCTGGTAGTGTCAGTGTGACACTGGTGTTGGCCATTTCGATGGTTCTGGGACTAACCCTGCATCGGGGCACCCAACCAGGTAGGAACTCTGTCCACGTACCCAGCTCTATTCCTCTCTTTGATGCTTCAGCCCTCCCAAGCCCCCATCCCTAGCAGAAGGTACCACTGACTTTCCCCTGATCAACTCAACCTTCAGCCAAGACCCTCCTCCTGTGCTTTTCGCAGGCCCTTCCTTCTTGGAGTCTGTGAGCAGTCTTCACACTCTTCCTACACACCTGCTGATCCCTGCAATCTCTCCTTGACAAAGGGCCCTCCAGCCACTCAGGAACAGCCCCTCAAGCCTAAGCCTCAAATCTATGCCAACCTTGATTCTGAGGCTCTACTTCCTACCCCCACCCTCCCATCCCCAATTCCCCTCTATCCCTCACCAGCACTGTCCTCAGAACCTCAGGGCTCTCTCTTCTAGACTCTTGCAGGGGCTCTGTCTCCAGTGGGCTCTTTGCAGCCCGCTAGCTTTTTCTAAGCAACTCCCCGCATCCCACCAGGTCCCATGCCCTGCGTAGACCCAACTCCTCTTTGTAGACCAGGCTGGCCTTGAACTCACAGAGATCTGCCTGCCTCTGCCTCTTGTGTGCTGGGATTAAAGGTGTGGACCAGCACTGTCTGGCAACCTTGAATTTCTGACTTCCTTGCCTCCACTCTAATGATGGAATGCCAGGTATATGCCACTACAGCCAGGATATGTCCAGAGCCTCACCATCCCAGGCAAGCAAGCACTCCACCAACTAGGCCACACCCCCGGTCCCTAATATAATATAATGTAATTATTTGAAGAAGATCTTTACTGTCTGGCCCAACTGAACTGGAACTACTATGTAGTTGTGGCTGGCTTCAGGCTGATACCAATCTTCCTGCCTTGTCCTCACAACTTCTGGGATCAGAGAGATATACTACCAGGCAAGGTTCACTCTGTCTTACCACACCAGGGGCCGTGGGCCCTGCTGTCTGTCTACTGGACTGAATGCTAGATTCATGGTGGTAGAATTATGGCTAAGCATCCTGGGCTGAGCAAGAGATGACGATACAACCCCTCGGCATTGGTTCCAGGCTGTGAGCAAGATGCCGTTTGCCGTCCTGATGCTGACATGCTGGACTACATGCTGAACACAGGCCAAATCAGCCACCGGGATGGGCTGCTGGTCACCTGGTACCACGCAGCCAACAGCAAGAAAGAGATGGAGGCTGCCCTGAACAGTAAGTCTAGCCATCCTGCTTGGGGTCAGGGGATCAGGGACCAGCTGACACCATGGTCATGGCAACTCTGTGATGGATATTTTCATATGCCTACCACAGCTTCCCTGAGGGAACAGGGCTGAGGGCTAAGGCCAGGTGCTAAGTCCAGGCTCATCACCATACTGTACAACAACCCTCCCTCAGCCTGCAGGGGCTGATGGTCCCTGCTAAGGAGGCCTTCGACCTCCAGAAGCCACAGATGTGAACTTGACAGCAAGCACTTCTGAAACAGGCTGTGGATACCTGAGCAGCTCTTTAGAGCCTCCATGCAAAACAATCACAGTGTCCTGTCAGTGACAGGTACATACACCCCTCATACTGCATGAGGGTCCCCTGGAACCCATGCATCCTGCTCATGGGTACCACTTGTGGGAGAAATTAGGTGACCTAGGTTCTGCTGTCAGAGAGAGGTGAGGCCAACACAAATCAGCCCACCACCCCAAGGTCTGTGATCTGAGTTTCTGGGTTGGGTCAACGGGAAAACATCCTTGAGTTTACTTCAGAAGGCACAGGCCCCCATTCACACTGTGAATGTGGCTGGAGAGCTCCCGGGGGCACACTGCTGTCTAGGACCTCACCGTGAGAGCTACCGCTCAAGAAAAACCTGCTGACCTATAACCCAGACCTCAGGAAGCTGAGGCAGGAGGATAACTAGTTCCAGGTTGGCATGGGCTACATATCAAGACCTTGTCAGAGAGAAATGGGACAGGGAGAAGAAGAGAGACCTCCTGGTTTCAGATGAGCATCCTGGAGTCTCATCCAGGGTCATACAGAGGTCTGAGCAGAGGAGGAGGCCTGGCCATCAGGCTACGGGTTTTGCTCTGGCAGGTCACAGCAGGCCTGATATATGGCCTGGGGAGAGCTGGTTGACTGAAGGCCTGAATGACAAGCGGGGAGAGGCCAGGCCAGGCCAGGAGAGTTCACCTGTTCTCTGACAGCTGGGCCTTGGTGATGGGCAGGGAGGAGTAAGCATTAGCCTCAACCATGACTTTCAAGCTTGCCCAGAAAGCACTGGGTGACACAGGACTGAGAAACTGTCTCTGGTCTGAAACAACAGGACTAACGCTGCACTCCTGGCCTCGGCTTCTGAACACCTGCTAGCCCCCTCTTCTTTCTCTAGAAAAGAGCACAGACAGCACATTCCATTGGCTAAAGATGAAACCGTCTTAACTAGGAGCCTGCATATTTCAGCTTCTGGGGAACCTGTTTTTCTGTGGGGGGAAAAAATCTTCCTTCAGGGTGGGCATGAAAAGACCATCCTGGGAAGGATGGTCGGTGGTCACATACATAGACAATGGCAGCGCCTATTGCTGTACGGGCTGCGAGATACTTCTGACCGGGCCTGGGCCTATCTAAGCAATACCTAGAGGCTAGAACTGCATGCTAATTAAAGGGTTTTCCCTTTATCTCTGAGTGCTGAGAATTTCTCACTGGAGAAGGGTGAGCATCCCTCCGCCTTAACAAAAAAGAAAAAGCCCTCTGCCCCGACAGGGGAACCAGGCCAGAGAGAAGTGGGAGACAAGGCCGGAGGGGATGCTAAAAGGACCCGCCACCTAGCTTCACCAAGCCAGCCTAGCACAATAGTCATTAGTGTCTCACCATGTCAGGAGCATGGCTTTTTAAAAAAGCCAGGTTCCCAGTGGGGCAGGGTGGGGTGGAGGGGTGGGGGAAACACAAAAGCAGAGAGGCCCAGTTTCCTTCCTGCCAGGCCCCTGGGGCAGGCCTCTGAGGGAGCTGGCACAGTTAGGATGGACTGGACTGGGTGTCCAGGCAGAAAGCAGGCCTGGAGGCAGCCCATACGGCTTTTTTAAAAAAAAAAAAAAATTTTTTTTTTTTGAGACAGGGTTTCTCTGTGTAGCCTTGGCTGTCCTAGACTCACTTTGTAGACCAGGCTGGCCTCGAACTCACAGTGATCTGCCTGCCTCTTCCTCCTGAGTGCTGGGATTAAAGGCATGCGCCACCACCACCCAGAAAAGGCTTAAATTTTACC